>NC_052622.1:31075958-31257641 GCF_016545825.1 Eucalyptus grandis | reverse complement strand
TGCTCGCTTCGGTCGCAGCCGTATTTATGGGCTGGAACCCGATCTTCTTGCCTGGGCTGTGCGCTCCTCCTCTGCATCATCTGCAGTCGAATGCCTCGTAAAGCACCCGATCTCGTGCTTCACTTTCTCCGCTTCTTTCGCGTTCGTCTTGTCGTTCCCCTCCACCCATTTCTTGAGCTTGTGCAGAATCTTCACCTTTTTCGAGTGGCCTTGATTGCCAGTTCCTGCGTGAGAGGAGTACCCGGCATTTGCGGAATTCGACCTTTTCAGCTCATCCAGGTAGTCGCAGTCTTGACTATTAGTCGAAACCGTGAGGGCCAATTCAGAAGAATGGCTCTTCGCCATATCCTGCTCATGGACATGGGGGCTCTTCGTCAATTCATGCCTCAGGCAAGCGTTGCTCCATCTCAGGTGAATCAGTTCCTTCTCTTCCGCCGCTCGCTCTGTTCGGAGCTGCTCTATTTCCTTCAACAGGCGACTGCAATCTTCCGTCGATGTTGCTTCTGCTCCGGTCTGTCCAAATAAGCCAATCCTATCAGGCAAATTGACTAGTGGGACAAGAGGACACGAATATGAGCTAGTGTCACCAACATTTCAAAAGTTGGACGACTCGCTTCGGTAGATGAATTTCTGATTCTCGTTCTTATCATGCGTGTGAATTCTCAATGACAGAGACAGTTCGAGAAACCTCAGAAATGAAAAACCAGGAATTCAAACCTCGGAGAGTGGCGGAGCTGATGTTCTTGCTGAACTCAATTCAATCATAAGCTCATTTTTCTCCCGCTCTGATCGATCCAACATGGCCCTTAGCCTATCAATCTCACCCTCCATTCTCTTGACATCGTTCGTCTTTGATTCGAGAGCTCTCTGGATCTTCAATATTTCCCCTTCTCTCTCTTTGATCCTCTGATCATTCTCTCGCAAGACCCTCGACTGCTGCTTCACTTTCCTCTGGAGCTTCCTCACTATCCTAAGAAGCCTCTCATTCTTAGACTTCCAATGGCGAAGCTCCTCCATGACCTTGAAATATTCGGCGGCCATGTCGGCAATCCGCTTGTTCTCTTCTTCCATGTGCAAAACCTCCCTGTCCAGAAGCTCGAGCTGAGACATCCCCAATCGCAACGCTTGTCCCATCTCCATCAAGACCGATTCTCGCTCCTTCAAATTGCAGTACTGGAGAAACTGCATCTCCAGCTCCAGCTCTCTCTCCTGAAGGTCCCTGACCGTGTTTCTCAGGGCTAAGATCTCTTCTCCTTCCCAAATTCGGAAGGAGCTTCCTATCAAAGATTGTGGATTCGCCACCAATCGCTCTTCGTCTTCTATCGAGTCTGTACACGAGGAATTCAAGCTGCGAGAGGTCTCATGCTCATCATATCCACCATCTTCACCGTCAGAGACGCTCGAATTCACCTGGCCTTGCGACGAAGAAGCTTTAGATTGCATGCTGCAGCTTCTTCTCCACATGATCCTAGCGCACATGAAACCCGCCATGGATAGAGCTAGAGGCACTCCGGCCTTCAGAAACACAGGCTTCATGATCATGATCTCCGGTTTTGACGATGTACTATCCATCCCGAAGCAATCCGGCTCGTTTCGATCGAACCCTTTTGGCGACCGAATCGAACGCGGACTATTAAAGGAGGTATGAAACAGCAAGTAGTTCGATTGTGAATTGGGTGGACAACCTTTGAGGTAAAGGAATTCATGAACGGTGTTGCTATAAAGCTGCTGCCTAAAAGATTCTTTGCACTTTTATGTGGCATTAGCATTTCTTTGGTTTAGAGGAGGAGTAGTGCGTCTGTTGCTTTTTGACCAAGCTATGTGATTTCCCCGGTGCTCAGCATCTCTTTGCCTTTTCGTCGAGTTAACCACTTTCTCAGGTGATGATCGAACACGTTCCCCATTTCCAGAAAAGAAAAAAAAAAGAAAAGAATAAAAAATCACAGGGACACGTGGTCGGTATTCCAATTCCAAGAGACCATAATAAATTGAAATTGCAAAGGTATTCATCTTTTTCTGAAAATTCACGTTACATGAATTATATACCTAGTAGAAGCTACAATTCAGAGAATTTTGCCTCCCTGTTTATCACGTGACACTTCACTTTATCATTATAATTGCCACATGACCTGACACATAAAGTGATTTTGCCATTTCATCAACATGTAACCAATACATTCTTTATGATATAATCTAGGTTTTCACCCTCTTTTATCTTGAATTCGCATTGTATAAACTTCTATCCATTAGTACTTTAAACTTGAAAAATGGATAAAGAAATTGTATTTTCAAATGTAGTATGCTTGAAATATAAAAGAAATTCATCAAATAAAGAGATACATTGAAATTAAAACTCAAATGTAGACACTACTATATTTTTTAATAAAAACTATTAGCTTGAACCAAAACAAATAATAATTTTAAGTATAATTTATTTTGTTCAAGTAGGTGAATTTAGTGAATAAAGGGAAAAAGGAAATCAAATTATACATATATCCTATGACTTCAAGATTACGGTACTATTAGTATTGATCTAGAACTTGCAAAGTACAAACTCTCTCCTCTTATTACATTACGTTTGAAAAGACCAATAAAGAAAGTACCTTCAAATGTATTAATCTTTAGAGCTGAACAAAATGGAACATACTCAGTACTCATAATGTACTTCATGTATTTAATAACTCATTTCTAATTCAAAACACCATTTATTTTATTTCTGATTCAAAATCGAATTGTCTTCTTCCAGAATTCTTCCTGTTTCTCATTGAAATCTTTTGTCTATTCTTCCCTAAATTCCTCAACCCTTTCTTTCTCTCAATTATCATGCTTCCATTTTACATTAGTGCCTCTCGAGCTTCGATACTCAAATCTGACCAGACAAGATTGGCGGATTCGACCGATTGAACTGGCAATTGCCCCTCATTCCGGTCCGGGTCATCACTCAAATTCAGATTGGTCAAAATCCCGGTTCGAACCGGTTCGACCGCTGAAAAGAGCGAACCGGACCGCCGATCGAACCGCATTACAAGAAGAAGAAGGCCAGGCCAGAATACCAACGGGAGTCCGCAGCAATCTCTGCAAAAGTTCGTAGTATGTTGGCGCCCGGCATCCATGGCCGCCCTTATCCAGCCCTCCGCCACTCTTCCCTCTCCTCCTCTCCTCCCGAAGCTCCCCTCCTCTTCCTCTCCGCCATCCTCGTCGCTTTCCCTCCCTAAACCGAAGCCCCTCCACTCCGCCGCCGCCGCCGCCGCCGCCGCCGCCTCCACCCAATTCCCTTCGCCCCGACCTCCGCCGTCACCGCTCCCGCCGCCCTGTCGCCCCGAAAGCCGACGCCTTTTCGCCTCCGAGCCCTTCGACGGCCCTCCCCCGCCGGACGCCGCGGCGGCCGTTGGTTCTCTTACCGACGACTGCTTCGACTTGCTTCGCTTCTCCGTGAGGTGCGGCGACGTCGACCTCGCCAGAGCCGTGCACGCTGTGTTCCTCAGGCTCGAGCTCGAGGAGAATCCCAGTTTGGGCAATGCTCTCATCGTGGCCTACCTCAAGCTTGGCCGCACTTCGGATGCTTACGGCGTCTTCGGTGGGCTGTCGCGTCCCAACGTGGTTTCTTACACGGCCGTCGTCTCTGGTCTCGCTAAGGCGGACCGAGGACTCGAAGCGGTGGAGGTTTTCTTTAGATTGATGGGTTCGGGTATTCACCCGAATGAGTATAGCTTCGTTGCGATTCTGACCGCTTGTATACGGCTAACTGAATTGGATCTGGGCGTGCAAGTCCATGCTTTGGTGGCTAAAACGGGTTATTTAGAAAGCACTTTCGTTTCGAATGCACTTATGGCTATGTACAATAAATGCGAGTGTCTGGATTCTGCTCTTGCATTGTTTGACGAAATGCCTAAGAGAGACGTTGCTTCCTGGAATACTGTAGTTTCTGGATTGGTGAAGGCCCAAATGTACGAGAGGGCGTTTGAATCTTTTCGGCAAATGGACCAAATTGATGGTTTTAGAGTCGATCATATGATGCTTTCTGTGCTCTTGACTGCCTGTACTGACGCTAGTAGTTTAATTAGAGGAAAAGAAATTCATGCTCATGCCATCAGAATTGGTATGGAGACTGACTTGAGTGTCAACAATGCACTTATTGGATTTTACATAAAATATGGAACCATAGACGATGTGGAGGCCTTGTTTGAGAAGATGGCCACGAGGGATGTTATCACTTGGACAGAGATGATCAGAGCATATGCAGAGTTTGGGTTGATTGATCTGGCTATGGAGATTTTTCATATAATGCCAGAGAAGAATTGTGTTTCTCACAATGCCCTTTTGGCAGGACTTTGTGAAAATGGCAAAGCTTTTGAAGTGATAGATTTATTTATTAGTATGGTGGAGGAGGGCTTGGAGTTGACTGACTACACCTTAACTACTGTTGCTAAGGCCTGTGGGTTGCTTGGGGAAGGGAAACTTAGTGAGCAGTTGCAAGGGTTTATTATCAAGTTTGGTCTCCTGGCCAATGCTTGTGTGGAAGCAGCTTTGCTTGATATGTGCACTCATTGTGGGAGGATGGTGGCTGCTGGAAAAATGTTCAAACGATGGCCTTTTGAGTGGGATAGCTCTATTATTTGTACTTCTATGATATGTGGGTATGCACGTAATGGGCTGCCAGATGAGGCAATATCGCTATTTTGCCGTTGTAAAGCAGAAGGAGCATAATTCTTGATGAAATTGCGTCAATTTCAATACTTGGTGTTTGTGGAACTTTAGGGTCTGATAGGATGGGTGAGCAGATTCACTGCCATGTTCTTAAATCTGGATTATTTTCAGAGTTAGAGGTAGCAAACGCGTTGATCAGTATGTACTCAAAGTGTTGGAATATGGATGCTGCTAGAAAAGTCTTTAACATTATGCCTGCACATGATATAGTTTCATGGAATGGCTTGATTTCAGGGTTCATTATTCACAGGCGGGGAGATGATGCCCTCACTGTCTGGTCAAACTTACACAATGCGGGGATAAAACCTGACAAGATCAGCATCCTTTTAGCTATATCAGCTTACAAATATACTAAAATGTGTTTGGTTGATGAGTGTTGTAGATTCTTTTCGTCCATGCAAACAGAATTTGATATAGAACCTTCACAGGAGCATTATGCATCACTTGTTGGTGTTTTAGGTTTCTGGGGATTTCTCGAGCTGGCAGAGAAAACAATCAGCAATATGCCTTTTGAACCGGAGGCTTCAGTCTGGCGAGCTTTGCTTGATGGATGTAGAATCCATTCCAATGCAATTCTTGGTAAAAGAGTTATAAAGCATTTACTTTTGATGGAACCGCGAGATCCTTCCACCTATGTGCTTGTCGCAAATCTGTACTCTGCATCTGGAAGATGGCATTGCTCTGAAACAGTGAGGAAAGAAATGAGAGTGAAAGGGTTTCAGAAACAGCCTTCACGGAGTTGGGTCATCCATCAGAACAAGACTATATCATTTTATACAAGAGATAAGTCCCATTCCCAAGCCAAGGACATCTATAGCGGGTTGGAAATCCTAATTTCAGAATGCCAAAAAGCTGGGTACGAGCCTGACACAAGTTTCGTTCTTCATGAAGTTGGAGAACATCAGAAATTGGATTTCTTGTTCTATCACAGTGCAAAACTTGCTGCAGCATTCGGTCTTTTGATGAATAGACCAGGAAAACCCATCAAGATTGTGAAGAACATCAGCCTTTGTGGGGACTGCCATCAGTTCTTGAAATACACTTCAGCCGTCACAAATAGACAAATACTCTTGAGGGATGCTTCGGGATTTCACTACTTCTCAAATGGGCACTGCTCGTGCAATGACCGATGGTAAAGCTCATGCAGGTTATTCTCCCCGCGTTTTCGATCCAGTGTCTGGTTGTTTTAAATATTTTTGTATCATAGAATTTGTTTAGATTTTCCGAGAGAGAGTAGATGTAAATTTTATACCAATAGTGTAACCTCCCAATTAAAGAGAGAATGGACGACAGCAAAAAAAAACATCAGATCAGCTTTCAAGAAGGGACGGTCTTCGACAATATTTGTAAGTGTTATGCGACTATCGGGTAATTGGATTACTGGAGTTGAAATTCTGACAAAATTTCATGGTACTTGCAAAAAAGCTGCTTCCTTAGCGAGGTAATGTTTTAGTTGGTTAATTTCGAAGAGGTGAACTTCTTCAACCCAATGTTCTTGCGTCCCCTAAAATTACCTACACTAAATAAAAAAGAACTCCTAAAATTTCCTACTTCTTTGAGCTGTTGGAACACTTGCGTCGAGAGCTATCAATGAGTCTGATCCTGATAGGTAAAATTGCGGAATCATAGGTTGGAGATTTGGGCCTGTATGGGGGCCTAAGGCTTGGGTTTATGAATTGGGTATAGGTTTTTTTTTTTGTCAGTAATTGGGTATAGGTTCGAGAACTTATTATTTTTAAAAATTTATTATTTATCATAACTTAGAGGTTTGGAAATTTTAAAATGGTTTTGGGCCCTGGGATTTTTCTTTCAGGAATTGGAAGTTTTGACCAGCGTTTTACCGGAGATTACTCCCTTCCCTTGTCCAACATTCCCAATGTTAGCGATCCCTAATTGTGAGATTTACAAAATTTAATGATTTGGCTGGTCAACCTTTGCTTAAGTATCGATTAATCCTAGGTCAAACTTAATGATTTTTACGAAACTGGAGGCAAAATTTGATCTTTGTCTTTTGCAGTTTCATGAGTATCCCATACGGTCTAATTTTATGTCGAGTTGGTATATATTTGATGGCGTGATTTGCATTAAGATGAATAACTATTCTCAGGGATGGTTAGGTGGTTTTTGCGCCTTCGGTTTCCATAGGGGTCCAAGTTGCTCTCACATTGGAGATCCTATTGCATGGAGGATTCACATAATCTTTTTTAAATCGAGGGAATTATGGCCTGTTTGGTAGAGCATTTACAAGGGGCTTTAGAGAAAAATACAAAGCGTTTGGCAAGTATTTTTTAGAATCCTTTAGCCAAATGCTAGCATTCCGAATATTGAAAGGCTAATGCAAGTAGAGACCTACTTTGGGCTTTCAACATTTTAAAAATGTTAAGTCTACTGTTCATCCATTATTATTCATATTCTTCCCCAATTATCATAGTTGTTCATCTTCCTTGATTTGCCGCCTAAGTGGAGCTTCTCTGACAACCGTCACCGTTGCCTAGGGGTTGTGCGTCCCCAGTGACCATTGCCTGGACTAGTGCGATCCAACACTCAAGCGGTGTCACCTGGGTTCGCGCAACCCTAGGTAGCATTGACGCTTGAGGTTGCGCAACCTAAAGCAGCCTTGCTTGAGGTTTGTATGACCTCAAGCCACAAGACCTAGTTGTCTGGCAGCTTGATTTGGCAGTCTAGCCGTCTAATGGTTGTTCGGCAATTAGCAATGACTAACCCTAACTAGATTTAATTTTGAACTTAAAAAGAAGAAGAAGAAGAAGAAGAAGGAAATATAGCAAAAGCCTATTATAAATATGGGTTTTACCGAACGGTACTTATGCCAAAGTTATTTTCAATATTATTTGAAATTACAATTTACCAAACAGCATAATATTTCATAAAACCCTTTTATCCCAAATGATATATAAATAATATATAAAATGGTAAGAGTGATTAAACATATGATGTTCTGCTTAAAGTAAAACCAACTATATAAATGGTAGCAACTGATATAATGAGAAACGTATGCTAAACCAGGGATACAGGTAGGAAAGGTTTCTCTTACTGAAACATGGGATACAAGTGTAGAGGGGAAAAGTTTCTCTTATACAATTGTAAAGGGTACCAAATGATATTGTACCTTGAAGTGAGAGAGTGAAAGCCATTTTATGAGGTGATTGGTCAAGGATTGTCTTGTTTGCCTCGTTTCGCTACAGTATATTACATATGCTACTACATTTCTAACAAAGCATTTGCTTTCAGCGATGATTGGTAGGGCAATATATATGTCGATTACCGTGGACAAACTCTCCATGAGTTGCAATAGAGCCCTTTCGTTGCACTTGGGTGAATCTGAGGTGAGTATCCTAAGATGAAATGGACTCAGCATTCGCATGCGTGATTAACCAGCACCGTCACTTTCGCATCGCTATGCGGACGGACTGCAAGGGGTGACGATCGAAACCCTCACCTCCTGGTTCCCAAGGGTGAATGTGGCCAGTGGGATTCTGTCATTTTGTTCAGTGATGTCACGTGCTCAAACATCTTTTCCACTGTTTTGGCAAATGTGGCATTCTAGTAAAGTGCCCCCCGAGGCTCTAACAACGTCATTTGGGGATACTATTATCTAAATTTTTTTATGCAGTCCAGGGATTAATTAAAGATTCAAGAACGGCATAACACATTAAACTAATCACATTAAAGAAATTTAAAATTCAGAAATCACATTATATGTTGGGTTAAAGTTTAATAAGAACGACATTACACATTGGACAATTACATTAAAGAAATTTAAAATTTAGAGACCACATTATATGTTCACCTAAAGTTCAATGACTATTCGTGTCATTTATCTTATATTTAAAAAGAGAATTGGAGCACTTAAAGAAATATTGTCATTCTTAATGTACCAACTGTTATTGTAATATATACAATCAACACTTTGAAAAATAGAATATTTTCATTGACTGCGCCTGCTTAACAAGTATCTCGAGATGCTTGTTAGCAAAATCAACATGAGATGTAATTTGATGTTTAATAATAAAAACCTCGAGATGCAAATCTATCACTTTGGAGAAACAGAGCTTGGAACGTGGGGTTGAGGCGAGAAAAATGAAGAAGTCTTTTGAAGTCTTTCTAAAGAAATGGGTCATCACATCGTAAGGGGACAAAGACGAAGAGAACGTGCCGTGAAAAATCATTCGAACAGGGTCTCCGATGAAAGCGTCAATAAAAATGTAAAAAGAAGGAGAAGAGGAAATTGTTGGGAGGTGCAACGAGGTTAATACGTAATTATCTGGAGACGATTCCGTCCCGTAAACGGGGGGACATCATGATCAGCGAAGCGGGCGGGGACGGTCGCTCGTAAATTTATCCTTGCTCCGCCGGTTTTTGACCGTCGCTGCTGTAAATGAGAGGGGCGGTGCGCACGAGAAAGGCAGGCCAGCCAACCGGCTAGATCATCCCAGACCTGCCGCTCCCATGGCGAAATTGCCCTTTGGAGTTCTCTTTGCTACGTATATATAGGATCTCGTTAAAAAGCGTCACGAGAGCATTTGATAGCATTTGATGAACTGTTAGAGAAATATTGCAATTTCGAATGTACTGATTATTTTCAATAATTTCTCATGTAGTATGCTTAACGAATGCCCGCAAGATAATACGTGTATATATATTTCTTAGGCAATCTGAAAAATAGCAACCAAAGGTCTGTATAAATTGCATATAATTGTATAAGCCTAGATAGATTGCTTTAGTTTCATAAAGTAACGTCTTACATTGTGAACAAATAGTACCGCATCACCGATCAATAGTGTTGTGGCACTTCTTTTGGCAAAAGTTAATCTTTCTAGATTCGATCTTACTTTCAGTGACTTTGCTAAGATTTGGATTTGATGTTTTATGAGATGTGAAAGACGTATCATCTACTTCCAAATTGTTAGACTCGTGCACCCATGCTCTTGGATTGTAAAAAGAATAGTATAAAATTTCCGCTGAAATTTACAAAGTACGAACTAAATTTCAGCATCTTATACTTGTAATGTGAAGAACTAATACGCCTATTTATGCAATTGTTGTTATTACTTGTAAGAGAAATCTTTCTTCTTGAAGAAACGCGATTTCTTTATAAATGCAATTGTCCTATGAATACACAAGCATTGATTTGACAGGGATTAACTGAGTAAATCCTTGGTCTAATTGAATAAATTTCATGCAATGAGTTGAATATTGTAATTGTGCAGTGGCATTTTCAAGTTACAAAAATAACACCCAAAAGAATGACGTCTCCCCTAGAAATTGAGTAGGGATTCAGGATAATATAGTGAAAACAGTATACTAGAAGCCTCTTGTATTCTTCACGAAAAAAATAGACAGAATGGTTTTGAAGGGAAATAATAAAAAACTTAGAAAAATATTAAAAATTCATAAAATTTGTTTACATTAGCATCAATCATGCCATGTACAATGATCGCCTTAGTCAATAATTTTTGGTTAAAATTAACTGGATGAACTCAATTGATATAATTATAAAATGTTAGGATTGAATTGGTATCAAAATAATATATAGTACTCCAATAATCAAGGGATTTTTCATATTTATATTTTTCCAAAAATCCTATCTTTCTTTTCTTCTTCTCACTTTTCTTAGACTTTTCTTTGATATTCTGACCATAAGATTTTTTGAGATTCCCTTTTATGTATTAATTTGATAATGAATAGTTTTTTTTTTTTTTTTTTTTTAACAAAAAAAAGGGACGTTGGACAAGCAGAAGTAAAGCACGAAGGTGTATAAAGTGTTTGATATCGATGACTCCGCTTACTCCGTTCGAATAAAAAGTTTGTGCGAAAAATATTTCTCTATTTCCGACGTTTCTAAAATTTTTCTTTCCCCCACTACGCACTCGACCCTTCATGAGCAATCTAATCTTCATGTGAGGTAGCTGCCAATGCTGTCCAAACCTTTTTCTTTCCGTGAAAAGAGAGCAAAAGATTACACTTTTCTTTTCGGAATGAATCCAGGAAAAGAAATTTAAGGAAGGGCAGAGCGGGGAATAGGAAAAGTTTGCATGCGAAACTCATAGATTGAGGTCCGGGCACGACGACGCTTGGCACGGTTGAGCAAACCATTAATGTCCAAGTGGGTTCTTTCCTTCCTAGTCCCAGTTAGATTCAGAGCCAGAGCAAAACACTTGGCAAGTCCACATTACCAACGTTAGCACGACCATCTTCATCTTTTCCACTTCTTGGCCCCTGCAATATTGCACAGCCAGAGAGAGAGAGAGAGAGAGAGAGAGAGAGAGAGAGAGAGAGAGAGAGAGAGAGAGAGAGAGAGAGAGAGAGAGAGAGATGGATTGTGAGAAGAAGCTTGGTGCATGTTGGTTTGTGTCACCGTCGACAAAGCTCCTTCTTCTCATGGTGCCGCTGGTTGCGGTGGCGGGACTTGTTGCGGTCGCCGCTCGAGGAAGTCACCGGCCGGGGATCCGGTATCCGCGTACTCGTGGTTATGGAGCTCCTCTCGCTCTTACTCCTCTCCCACTCGGACTCCAATCCTGGATGCCGCTTTGCAGATTCCCGTTCTGCATGCAGAGGCCGGTGACGGCGGAAGTGGCCGTGGTGGGTCGGCGGTGGGGCCTCTAGCGCTGGACCCTCCGCTGGTGGTGGTCGAAGTTCAGAAAATGGAGAGAGCAGTCTCAGATGATTCTTTGGCCCCCGAGCCCTCTGCTTCTCCACCACTTGTAGCTGAAAGGCCACCAATTAAAACGAGTGTAATTTCCCTTTTCTTAACATGTAATTTGATATACGGTACACAGACCGCTTATTTTATAGATAAGTTAGTTAATTACTGATGGGATGGCTTGTGTAACAGGCAATTCGCTGTTTACACTTTTTTCCAATAACAGTTTTACCTTTTGGTTTAGATGTCAATTCCCGGATATCATTAATGTTGAACTGTCTGAGCTCTTCTTGCATAGTTTCAATCCAGCTTTCATCAGATAAAGTTTCTTCTATGCTTT
This sequence comes from Eucalyptus grandis, assembly GCF_016545825.1. Classification (NCBI taxonomy): domain Eukaryota; kingdom Viridiplantae; phylum Streptophyta; class Magnoliopsida; order Myrtales; family Myrtaceae; genus Eucalyptus; species Eucalyptus grandis. The sequence goes on along the minus strand of NC_052622.1, from coordinate 31,245,933 downwards.
TTGGTTCAATTTTAGAGATGAGAGCCACAGCACTAGACTCTTCGCGCCTTTTGGATCTGGTGCGAATTCCTTCATTAATTTCGCCGATAATAAGATCTTTGGGATGACTAGACTTATGCTTCCGATTCTTGGTTGATTTGTGCAGGTGATGATCTCTTTCTTTACTTGAATCTTCACGAACAACTTGATCTTTGGTCTTCAGTCCGAGATGCTTCTTGAGTTGTAAGCTTTGGAGAGTCGGAGCGAGTTCAGACTCTTCATGTTGAGTCCGACTGGATTCATTTTGCATTGAATCTTGAAATTTGACATTCATTGATTCTTCCTTTGATTGACTCTTCTTGTTATAGACTCGTAGGCTTTGCTTGATGTAGAATATCCAAGGAAGATGCCTTCATCGATCTTTCTTCAAACTTACCAACTCGATCTTTTGCATTTTCAATATAAAGCATTTGCAACTGAACACATGAAAGTACGAAACAATAGGCTTCTTATCTTTGAATAACTCATAAGGGGTTTTCTCTAGAATAGGTCTTAAAAAGACTCTATTTATGATATAGCATTTGTTGAAACAGCTTCAGCCCAAAATCGTGAAGAAATCTTACTTTCAATTAAAAGAGTTCTAGCCATTTCTTGAAGAGATCTATTCTTTCTTTCCACAACTCCATTTTGCTGAGGAGTGTATGGAGAGGAGAACACATGCTTAAAGCCAGATTCATCACAAAATTTTGTAAAATCTTGATTTTCAAATTCACCTCCATGGTCTGTTCTTATACTTGAAATAACATATCCCTTTTCATTTTGAACCTTTTTAACAAAATTTTCAAAATACGAGAAGGTTTCAGACTTACTTGCAAGGAAATATACCAAGTAAATCGGGAGTAATCGTCCACGATTACTAGGCAATATTTCTTACCTCCAATGCTCTGGGGGTTACGATTGGTCCGAAGAGATCCATATGTAGCATTGAAAAGTACATGATTAGTAGAGACATGATTTATTGGCTTAAATGAATTTCTTACTGCTTTCCCAATATACATGGAGTGCATAGATCAGACTTTTGGTATGATAAATTGGGTAGACCACGAACAAGCTGCTTTGATGAGATTTTGGCTAACTGCTTCATATTAATGTGACCAAGCTTTCTGTGCCACAAGCTTGCTTCGTCTTGAATTGAAATTAAGCATTGCGATTCATCTGGTTTCACATCCAAGAGATAGATATTTCCATGCCTTCGACCCATGAAAGACTGAGTAGAGTCTTTACTGGTTCCAAAACATATTCCTTCTTGAAAGAAGATCTTAAAACCAGTATCACATAGTTGGGCGATCTTTGAGAAGATTGTAATTGAGTCATTCTACTAGGAAACACTACTTATTGTGAGATTTCCAATTTTCACAGTTCCAAATCCCACAATTCTTCCTTTGTTGTTTCCTCCAAATGAGACTTTTCCACCATTTACTTGAACAAGATTTATAAAGCAATTTGAGTCTCCTGTCATATGTCTTGAGCTTCCACTGTTCAGATACCACTTTACCTTTTTCTTGATGGAGACCTGCATTTAAAAGAGAGTCTCAAGCTTTCTTTGGTACCCATATTTTCTTGGGTCCATTGGTGTTAGTAAGATAAACAAAGTATTAGCCCATGTTTTCTTAACGGGTTTCCAAACCATAGGACACTCTTTTCAAAGTGATCCGGGCTATTGCACTTTGAACACTGAGGGCATTTCGACCTACGTAGACTTTACAAAAACCTTCTTGAAATGATTTTTGTAGGCCTCTCTTGAGGGTCTTTGCTTAATTCTTTCTTTTACTTTAGGAAAATCAATCAAGGGAATAGTTTCGCTGTCATACCTAAACCCGGACTTATTGAAATAAGGTCTTTGAGCTGAAAGAATTTTTTCAAGTTTCTCGGACCCTATTGAAAATTTCTTTGAAATATTTGATGAGTCAATTTTTAAAAGAGCATTTTCTTTCAAAAGATTTTCTTCACTTTCTTTAAGAGTAAAAACATTCATGTCTAAACATTTAACTCTTTCTTTCAAAACATTTTCTTGTTGTTTTAGAATAGAGTTTTCCTTTTTAAGTTCGGAAATCCTTTTAAGAGAAGTCTTAAGACTAAAACACAGCTCATCAATATACTTAGAAACCTTGACAGGAATTTTAAAATTACTTACCTCAAATTCACTTTGTCGAGTCGATCCGGAGTTTGAGTTTGAGTCTGATTGCGCCATCAGACACAAATTGGCATATTCATCATCACTTTCTTCACACTCTATATCACTCTAGGTTTCGGCTTTGAGAGCCTTTCGAGACTTTTCAGCTTTTCCTTTCTTCTTCTTTAGAAGAGGACGGTTGGGTTTGATGTGTCCCTTTTTCTTACATTCAAAGCAAACTACATCTTTGTTTGATTCATCATCATCATGAGACTTGGTCTTTGTCTTTGAAAGCTTTGTTTCTTTGAGTTGAATCTTCTTCCTTTTCTATTCAGCTTTGAATCTTCTTATCATGAGAGCAAGCTCCTCATCGTCCATATCATCTTCAGAATCTGTAACATCAGAATCATCATTTGATTTTAATGCAATGGATTTCTTACCTTTTGGATCTTCGTCTTCGTTAATTCGTTCCACTTCATAAGACTGAAGAGTTCCAATCAGCTCGTCGACAGATAGTGGCATGATTCTTTGCGTCTCTCTTATTGAAGTCTTTATGTGATTCCAATCCTTGGAGAGTCCACGCGTAGCTTGTTTACCTTCATGGGATCGAAATTGGTTGTCCTTGATTTTCAAGACCATTTACAATTTCTGTAAAACGGCTAAACATGTTAGCTATAGATTCTCCCAGGTCTCATTTTGAAGGCTTCATATTGACCGAGAAGGATGTTGATTACGGTCTCTTTCACTCGATCGGTTCCTTCATAGGTGATATGTAACCTATCCCAGACTTCTTTTGCTGTAACACAAGAAGATATTCTGTTATATTCGGTAGGTGACAAGGCACAATATAAAGAATATATAGCTTTTGCATCAAGAGTTTGTCTCTTGATTATCTCTTCCTGAGACATTCCGCTGGTCTCAACAGGTTTCTTTCCCTCTTTCGAGACGGATGCAACTTTAGGAGTGATTCCTTTTTCTACAACGTCCCATTCCGAGAGGATCCTTTGATAGAAGAAATGCTTTCATTTTGTTTTCCAGATGTTGTAGTCCTTTCCATCAAAGTAAGGAGGTCTGGTATTGCTTTGTCCTTTCACCACCACAGGAGCTAGCATACTAGCCATGGATCTTTTACTCGAAGTAAAACACTTCAAATAAAGTGAGTACACAAGCTCGATACCAATTGATATGGCTAGTATAAGTACCTAGGGGGTGAATAGGTATAAAGAGTAATTTCTTACGATAATCGCACAATACTAGACAGGTTGATAGAAATGAGACAATTTTTCTCGTCAATAAACAAACAACGATCAAAATAAGGCGAGAGTAGGGAAGAGAAAATTGAACACAAGGTTTATAGTGGTTCGGCTTATTTCAAGCCTACGTCAACTCTTACGCACTATTGCCCACCGGGCTGGATTCCATTATGAACAAAGAGATATTAAGATCTTGTTCTTCCTTGATTTCTCGGTGTAGAAGATCTACCACACTCCCTCAAGGTATCACTAAGTATAGACTCTCTTTGCGTGTACGGTTTCGCTCAATATGAATCGACTAATAATCAAGGAGCTTCGGACTACTGGAATTTCTCTATCGAGCACACTAGAACAATTGGAACGTCTTCCTTTTATACTCCTTTATGCCATCATACCCGTTAGCACTTACCAAAGGAATTCTTCCAATCTTCCCGTTGGACAGAATCGATTAAGAAGATCATTCGAGCTATTAAAGGAACATGTCGATAGCCCATCAATCCTGTTCGCCCATATAATCAGAATCTTGGTTTCCAAGAATAGAACCTTCCAAGAATATTTCGTCAATCATCGGATCTTCAAACGATCTTGATTTCGAATAAATAATCTGTTATATCAAATCTAGCCAAGAGATATTCTCCAGTCGATAAGACCAAATCCTTAACCAAACACTTTAGCTCTGGATCGCCTTTGTCGCTGGATTAGAAACTGTCAATGAGAATAGTCTTGAGTCTTGAGTCTTGTGTGCTGAGTCTGGTGATTTGAAAGTCTTCAGACTCTAAGTACAAGGGTTTGCACAGCTTCCAGACTAGACTGATAGAAACGTTTTGTCAGTTTCAAAACACTCTAGAGAGATTTCTCCAACAAAATGCCCATCAACTCTTCATAGAGCTCTCTGGGTTTTAGTTCTTACAAGCTTAATTAGCCTGTTGGGACTAGTAAAATCATTCCTGGTTGCATCCTGTTTTGTTTCATTGCTCTGTTGAGAAACCTAAGTAGAGTCTATAATTGGTGTCAGTGCCAAACTTCATAAGCCTCTCTGCTATGTGACAGCGTAGACTCCCTCCCTCCCTCTCTCTCTCTCTCTGCAAAATTTGTCTTGATTTATGCTCAGAAATGACCTGCAAGAGTGTCTGCTGAGCACAGGAGGCAACCCAGTGTTGGAACAAGATAATGAAATCTGCCTGCATTTATGTTAGTAACTGATGGCACCTTAGTTTCCACTCCGCTTTGTGATCACCTTACGTAAAGCATTTCCTCATTTAGTGAGAGTTTCATTTTTGGTAACTGATAGTGACCGCCACTGCTAGTATGGTTCCTTGTTAGCATTTCTGAAGTGCCCTCCCTCAATTTATTTGCATCCCTCAATTTGGTAATATGAAGCTGATTCATGCCTACATTTATGCAGAGCGCCACAAAGGAAGGTACCTCAGACTTTTCCGTAAATGTCGCCCGCAATAATGTGCCCGCTTTTAATGAGTCTTATGGTTTTGTTGAGAAAGCGTAGCAAAAAAGGGTAGACACTGATTTAGAGAGGCTAGAAGCGGGGCTAAGAAGAGCTAGATCCGGGATTAGAGAAGCTAAGACTGGGAACCCGATGGAGGACCCAGACTATGTCCCCGTAGGTCCAATGTACAGGAATGCCAATGCCTTTCACAGGTACTGTATTCCCAAGTCTCTGATGAATGAACTTAGCAATGTCGTATAATCAGTCAAACTTACAATTAGGATTCATTCAGTTGGGATCTAAGTACGTACAAGGCTTTCGCTTTTTTCTTTGGCATTGTTCCCAACCTTTACCTATTGACATGTACTTGGATTAAATTACAAAGTGAGGGATAGAAATTAAGATAAATTAGAGAACGAGGCTGTAACACCGTCATGTTGATGCAGACAAAAAGCGGTTGTACGTTAACTGAAGAGCGACGCTATCAGATCATCCAACATTGACCCAATTAATGGGATGTCTCCGTAGATTTGCACAAGTCATTAAACATCAGTGATCACCAACCACTGGGACGCAATTTATTGCATCTTTAGATAAGAAGCTATGGAAGATCAGTGGGTCTTGATGGAGAAATTAAGAGCATTAACAACTGATCTGGAATAGGCTTTTTTGACTACAATACCCTCGGGTGGAATGTTTGCCTCTTAATTTAGTTAATATCACGTCAGTGGAAGGCCATATCTTGCTTCTAATATTTCATAGACTTTACAAAAAACAAGAAAAACAGGTAACATAAAAAATTTATTTGATTCTGTATGGTACACAATGATGGACCCTTCGACATTTTCATCTGATAAAAGACTCGAGTTCCAACTGCAGGAGTTACCTAGAAATGGAAAAGCAGTTTAAAATATTTGTTTACAAGGAGGTGATCCCCCTGTATTCCACAACGGTCCGTGCAAGAGCATATATGCTATGGAAGGTAATTTCATCCACATGGTCGAAATAAACAAGCGATTCCGCACTGGAGATCCCCGCAAAGCACACGTCTTCTTCCTCCCTTTCAGTGTGGCGATGATGGTCCAGTTTGTGTATGTACGGGATTCGCATGATTTCGGCCCCATAAAGCGAACCGTGATTGACTACATCGATGTTGTGGCGAGCAAGTACCCATATTGGAATCGCAGCTTGGGTGCTGATCATTTTATGCTGGCCTGTCATGACTGGGTAGGTCTTTGATTTATCGTCTAGATTGCTCCACTCGACGCATGCAAGAACGAAAAAATGCATGAGACTTTGAGGACAACATGAGTAACACTTGAGTACCTTGAAACCTGAGATTCTTTTGCAGGGGCCAGAGGCTTCCTTTGCTGTTCCACATCTTCACAGGAACTCGATCAGAGTCTTGTGTAATGCAAATACCTCCGAAGGCTTCAACCCGTCCAAGGATGTCTCGTTTCCAGAAGTAAATCTCCACACTGGCGCGATAAGTGGCCTAATTGGGGGGCCATCGCCGTCGCACCGCTCAATATTGGCATTCTTTTCCGGCGGGCTTCACGGGCCCATCAGGCCTATTCTCCTTCAGCACTGGGAAAACAAGGACGAGGACGTGAAGGTCCATCGGTACCTCCCTCGGCGTGTCTTACTACGACATGATGAGGAGGAGCAAGTTCTGCATTTGCCCGAGTGGCTACGAGGTTGCGAGCCCGAGAGTGGTGGAGGCTATCTACACGGGATGTGTGCCGGTGCTGATCTCAGACCACTACGTGTTAGACGCAAATTGCGTAACCCCAAGATCTCCATAACTAGAACAAGAACATGCATAATCGAGTAGAAAGACTAACGCATCTGTTTTGGGATCCATTGTTCTTGAAGCGGAAGCGGAAACACAATGTTCCACGCGCAAGTCCTTCTCCTCTATTGCCCTCTGTATCACTAGCTCAATGAGGCGGCCCTCCTCACGTGTAGCGTTAGGTAAACGCCCCTTAGGTGAGGATATAGGTGAGAATTAGGGTTAGAGGAGAGACTTGAGCACTATTTATAGAGTTTTCAACCAGTCCCTCTCATTACGGGCCAAGCTCAACTCGGCCCACACTAGCCAGCCCATATTAGACTAATTAAGAAACCTACTATCTCACCTTAGACCAAATCCCGTAAAACGATAAACGTTAAACGGTAAATTACAATATTAATTAATGTAGTCCACAATTAGAAAAACTCTTACATTCTCTCATTTGGACTATATTAATTGAAATTGTACTGTATGTGCGCACATTGGTCCAGAGATAATTCTTAATAGTCAATCCTATCCCATAAAGTCTTAAACACCGAATCATGGCGGTAACTGCATGTATACACACAGAGCCTTCCATGGTCACGAGTGCTCTCAACTTTATTGATATGGATTCAATATGGTAGTGTGGCAAATGGATAACATCTCTCATAGAGAGACCCCATTTGTCAGTCACCATTCTCTTAACTTTAGGCGTCACAAAAACTTGTGCCACTAGAGAATGCTTTATGGTTCCAATGAACCCACATATGTCTTGTCTTTATAGTTAACCTTTCTTTATGTATCACAAGACATATGCACAAGGCTAATAACCGGATGCCCGGATGCCCCTAGCCTTCACTCAAGGTTTAAGTAATACCTTGAGACTTTTAACAATATATATATTCAACATAATAACAATCCATTCAAAAAATATTTTATTGAATGCAAAAGTTGATATATATATATCAAAGTGTTACTAAATTGTAACAAAACAGATGTAAACTTTATTCAAAGAAAAATAAAACACAGCTCCCACTAAATAACAGCATCCCAAGATGCTCTTAGGCCCATACTAATGACATGTCGATCAAAAACACACGGGTGTAGGCCTTTAGTTAGTGGATCTGCAATCATATCATCTGTAGGAATATAATCTACTGCAACATCACCATTCTGCACTAATTCCTTTATAGTCAAAAACTTGACCTCCATGTGTTTAGACCCCTTGAGACTTCTATTATTATTAATAAACAAAACTGCAGAGTTATTGTCACAATATAGCTGTATGGGTCTATCCACAAAATTAAAAACTGATAACTCCCTAATGAGGTTTCGGAGCCACATAGCTTGAGTAGCAGTTGAAAAACATGTTACAAACTCCGCTTGCATGGTAGAAGAAGATATGGATTTTTGTTTTTCACTCTTTCATGATACTGCACCTCTTGCCAACATAAATATGTATCCTGTTGTTGATTTCTTATCATCTTGACAACCAGCAAAATCTGCATCTGAATAGCCTACTAGTTGCAAGTCTGGAACATGTCTATACATTAGCATATAATCTTTTGTATTCTTTAAGTACCTTAAAACTTTCTTGGCAGCAACCCGAGTGATCGTGTCTGGATTTGATTGATATCCGCCTAGAAGCCACATTTGCAAAAGCAATATACGGCCTAGTGCAAACTTGAGCATACATGATGCTTCCAAGCACACTAGCATAAGGTACATCATTCATTTGAGCTTTCTCAAAATCTGAATTAGGGCATTGTGAAATACTCAATTTATCACCCTTAACAACATGAGCAATTCCTGGTTTGCAATCCTGCATATTGAATCTTTTTAAAACACGATCAATATACGCCCTCTGAGATAAACCCAATGAACGGCGCGAGCGATCCCTATGGATCTCAATGCCAAGAACAAAAGACGCCTCACCAAGGTCTTTCATGTCAAAATTTTTCGATAACATTCGCTTTGTCTCATGCAGTAAACCAATGTCACTACTAGCAAGCAAGTTATCATCTACATAAAGTATGAGAAAAATATATTTCGTCCCACTGACCTTGGTGTATATGCACTGATCTACTTTGTTCTCAATAAATCCAAATGAAGTAACAACACTATGAAACTTGAAATACCACTGTCTAGAAGCTTGCTTAAGGCCATAAATAGACTTTTTCAATCTACAAACAAGCTTACTTGAGTCATCTGATACAAAACCTTCAGGCTGCACCATATAAACCTCCTCATCAAGGTTTCCATTTAGAAAATCAGTTTTAACATCCATTTGGTGTAACTCCATATCGTAATAAGCTACCAATGCCAAGATCACTCTAAAAGAATCTTTAGAAGAAACTGGAGAAACTGTTGCTTCATAATCTATTCCTTCTCTTTGAGTGAAACCCTTAGCTACCAGTCTGGCTTTAAACTTTTCAATCTTTCCTTTGGAATCCTTTTTAGTCTTGAATACCCATTTGCAACCAATAGGTTTACAACCTTCAGGCAATTCAACAAGCTCCCAAACACCATTATATTTCATAGATTGCATCTCATCTTTCATCGCATCTAACCACAAATTTGATTGAGGACATGAGATAGCATCAGTATAAGTCACAGGATCAACAACACAGCCTATATCATAATCATGCTCTCCCAGGTAGACTAGATAGTCTGGTGGTATAGCTGAACGTCTTTCTTTAGTTGATCTTCTGAGTGGAGCTACTTCAACCTCATTCTAAATTTGAGGGGCTTGAGGAATTTATCAGGAACTGTCTCAACAGGCTCATGTGCCACAACAGGCTCGGTTTGTGATGCAAGAGGCTCCATAATTGTCTGCACAGGATGAGATAGGGATCCAGTAATCCCCACCATACTATCATCTTCGATAGCTTGTGAGCAGCTACCCTTTTCAGCTACATCAAATTCTAGAAATTTTGCAGTCTGAGATTCCACAATTCTTGTACCTCCATTAGGGTTATAAAACCGATACCCCTTTGAATGATCTGGGTAAGACACGAAGTAACACCGAGTAGTTTTGGAATCCAGCTTACTCAATGTTGGATTATATAACTTCACTTCTGCTGGACATCCCCAAACTTCAAGATGATTCAAGCTATGTTTACGTCCAGTCCACAACTCAAAAGGGGTCAATGGAACTGCTTTAGTAGGAACACGATTTAGAATATAAATAGCTATTTTCAAAGCTTCTCCCCACAAAATTAGGTGAATTGGTCCTACTAATCATACTTCTCATCATGTCCATAAGAGTACGATTCCGCCTTTCAGCTACACCATTTTGTTCAGGACTTAGGGCATAGTAAACGACCTATTATCCCAGAATCTTCTAAGTATTTAACAAACCGCCCTTTAAGTTGGCCAGCATCACCGTGCCTACCAAAATACTCACCACCACGATCAGCTCTGACAATCTTAATAACTTTTCCCAACTGTTTCTCCACTTCAGTCCGAAAAATCTTGAATTTATCAAGAGACTCGGACTTTTCTTTAATCAAGTATAAGTATCCATATTGGGAATAGTCGTCAATAAATGTGATGAAATAAAAATTTATGCACAAAGTAGCCGTGTATGGTCCACTAATATCAGTGTGAATAACCTCCAACAAGTCTGAACTTCGTACAGCAGATTTCTTCTTTATTTTAGTCATCTTACCTCTGCAACAGTCTACGCAAGTCTCTTGATCATCTTTAAGAGTAGGCAAGATATCAGCCTTTATAAGCCTTTCTACTGTATCTTTAGAGATGTGACCAAGACATATATGCCACAATGCATAAGACTGTTCCTTAGGTAGAGGCCTTTTGGAAACAACCTTTTCAGCGGAATAAGCAACGTATATGTCGTTGGGAGATAAGCTCAATCGATATAATCCATCAGATAAATTGCAACACCCAATCTTATTTGAATCATAAAACATGGAAATAGTATTACTCTTTATTTCAAAAGAGTATCCACACATGTCCAAACAAGACACGAAACTAAATTCCGCCTAAAAGAAGGTATGTAAAAAGTGTTTCTTAACACCATCCGAAAACCAGAATCTAAAATCAAAATAACATCTCCCACGAACTCAACGTCAACTCCAACGCTGTTTCCAACAGTGAGCTTTGATTCATCCTGAGTTTGCGTCCTTCGGTTTATGAACCCCTGAATGGTAAATGCAACATGATTAGTTGCACCACTATCTAGCCACCAGGAATTGGTCGGAACTTCAGATAGATTGGATTCATAAACAAATGCCAAAGAATCATTACCTTTGGGCTCTCTCTTATTTCTCTTAGACAACCAAGCTTTAAACTTGTTGCAATGTTTTTTCACGTGTCCTCTCTCCCTACAAAAGTAGCAAAAAACACCATCCTTCTTGGTGAATGCTTTCTTAGGACCCAGAATGTTAGAAGGACCCGTACCTTCAGAATTTCCTTTGTTGTTGGAAGGATCAGCAACTTCTGAATTGCCTTTATGGGTATAGTTCTTCAACTTCTTACCCTTGTCACCAGCAGAACTAGAAGCATAAAGAGCAATATGTCCTTTATCTTTCTTCAATTTCTCTTCCTCTGCCACCAACCTTGCAATAAGGTCATTAACAGACCAGGTTTCATCTTGGGAACTATAATTGGTCTTGATAATCCCAAAATCAGGAGGAAGAGTATTTAGAGCTTGATGGACAATGCAAGCGGTAGGAATTTCAACATTGAGAGCACGAAGCTTTGTACGTAAATCAACCATCCTCAGAACATAATCTCTAACTCCACCAGAACCACCATATGTCATAGTAAAAAGTGTTTGCATGTGTGTTCCTATCTCAACATTAGGTGAGACACGATTTCTAGCCATCAAGGCTTCCATCATCTGCCTAGCATTGCAGTTTACAGGCAAACCACTTTTCAAGTGTTCCTGAATGGAATGCTTCATGGACAGCAAGCAAATTCTATTGCTCTTTTCCCATGCAGCAAAATTTTCTTTTTGAGCCTCTGTACTCTCGGCAGTCAAATCTGCCGGCCGGTCAGTAGTAAGAGCCATATGAACATCTGCCATCTCTATAGCAAACAGAAAATCCTCTTTCCATCTCTTAAAATTCGAACCAGCAAGAACCTCAATGGTGACGGAGTTACCATTTACAGAAAATGTGACTGAAAAATAAGCAATGTATATAATTAGCATCATGTGAGCATTGTGTAACTTGACGTACAAGTACACATCCAGAGAGTTACATGCAAAATCACAATCACCTTTGGGCAGAATACATGGCATGCAATTGTACACTCCCCATATGATAAGGGTTATGAGAATATATTCCAATCTTCGTGAATTCATCACCTTTGGGCATATGAACCATTAGGATCGGTCACTTCTCCACCACACTATCATGTATCCCTCCATGAACTAATACACAATCACCTCCTTTGGGAGTATGACTATGCATTAGACCAAGAGACATCCCAATCAATATACAAGATCGAAATTTCTCAAACTCAACCAAGTGTGCCACTTTGGCAGTCACAACTCAATTGAATCCTTGAAACTCTCTCATACCAGGGATATAATCTTTACATCTCACATACATTATATACATGTGATTTAACTTTAGTGATAGGGGCATCATATCACTCAAATCACATGCCATGCTAATTACATTGCTCTGATACTATGAATGGACCTAGACTTAGAACCAGGGAAGGAGAGTAAATTTCCTGTAGGTATGCATCCCACAGTGGGCGAACAACCCCGTTCAAGCCCTTCAGGGACAGCCTTTTAGTAGAAAACCACTCAGCACTTTAGTTCAGAGCCTAGAGACACTCAGAGATGCCAGGATGGAAACATTTCTAACCTACCCAAGCTGCATTTCTTGAAGGATTCTACCAGGCTAGAGAAGAAGAGGAAATTAGAAAGCCATGGAGAGATTTTCACAATACACACACACTTTACTTCGGGGACTCGCCCAAAACATTACACCCTCCTTGCCTTATATAGGCAATAAGAGGTCACAAGGACACACACGGGGACCTAGCTCACGGGTCCCGGATATAAATGACACTTTTAGAAAACTTTCGGGAGGGAATTATTCGCACATCATAAATAGTAACTGTACTGTGAACAGTACTTTCCCTAGCCTAGTGCTACAGTAAAAGTGAACAGTGATTTGCTACAGTGAAATTGTACGGACTCAACGGTCTCGTCCGTCATGAGCATTGTAGCTACAAACTAAGTCATCTGAGCTATTTTCTAGGAGATGTGCCTCGTATTTCTATTCAAGGGCTTCAAGGTCTTCAGGTGAGAGGATTTGATTCAGCCTTCGTGATGAGGATGCTTGTTCATGAGCCCAATGTGATGCTTCTTCTTCAGCCTAGTTTGTATTTTCATCTTCTTGAGGGTCAGGAATTCTTGGCCGAGGCCAGTTGGATGGCTCTGCATAGAAAGATGTGTCCATGCTTTGAAATTGTTCGTAGGGATCCTGGGATAGAGGTCCTCCAAAGCGTGCATAGGGGTCCTGGGTGGATTGAACAATGTCATCTTCGCTTGTCATTTCGGGCTCTTGGGACGATGAGGCTTGTCACGTATTGTCCGAGTGCTTCCTTAGCTTCTAGTGCTAGGTCATAATGATCCCACGTAGTGGGTGCATTATTCAAACATCTTCGGGAATGGTCTTGTTTTCTGGCACGGGATTCTCAGAGTTCTCGATATTCATGTTCACAAAGTCGAACAGGATCTAGGATAAGATTTGTAAATCCGGCTTCTCGGCATTTTGTTCAAGTTAGGTTTATAGGATGTGGTTCCTATTTCTAGTGGTGCATCGAGAATACTACCATTATTTCTGCAAAAATTCCAAGGACGTTGAAAAAACAAGATGGTATGGACCTCAGGATTTGGTATCATGGATCTCAGTTCTTTTTCCAAGTCTTGTTTCCAACATGTAGGATGATAGAACCAATTTAGAAATTCTAAAATATTTCTATCACATTCTTTTTCAATGTTTCTTCGCGGGAATATCCTTGTGAGGTTGGCAATGAATCTTCTAGTTGGAATTTCAAAAGCTATTAGGTGCTTATTGGTTAAGTACCACAATAACGTTTTGAGCTGTTCGGGAAATCATCTTCCTTCCGGATAAGAGGATGAATGAATGGATAATTCATATTTAACCCAAAAGGATAAAGAATCGAACCTCCATTGAATCGAATAGGTTTGTGTGGCTTTGCCACATGAGGTTCTCAGTTCGGAACAAGGCGTCGTTACGGGATTTCTTTGAATAATCTCGGGGTATTTCCAGCTTTGTGAATCTCGATGTTCTCAATTTTGTATTTCACTCAATGATTGAGCATATGGAAGGCAGGCCTCTTGATGTACATATTGATCTCGGCTGGTGCTTTTGGCCTTGATAAGAAGTCGGCAAGTACATTCTTCTTTCCAGGAATATGCTTAGTTTCAAATGAGTATTTTGAGAACCATTCAGCCCATCGAAGCAGTTGGGAATTTGGAATCTTTTGTTTAAACTTGGTCATCGAGGGAAAGATGCCATGTCTAATTCCACCAGAAAGTGGTGGCCGATGAGATGAAACTCAAACTTTTTGATTCCATTTTTGACTGCTAAGATTTCTTTGAAAGTGGAATGGTAATGCATTTCAGCTTGGGAAAACTTTCCACTTTTATGAGAACAGAGGAGTCTCTTACCATCAATTTCTTCAAAAGAACGGCTGCCGGTATTCATCACTGGCGTCAGTTTGGAGAATCCTTTTGCCTGTTGATGGTATTTGTAATGGTGGGAGATTCTGCATAATCTCTTTAAGTTCAGCGACTGCTTTGGTCTGAGCTTTTCTCCAAGGTGGGGAATTCTTCTTAAGCATGGATTGCAAAGGAATCAGAAACTTTGCAATGTTTGGGACAAAAACCCTGAGATAATTAATTATCCCAAGAAATTGCTGAACTTGCTTTGTTGTGAAGTTGTCTGAGGAAACTTCAATAATTCTTGAGCGATATGTGGCCCTCAGGTAGTATGTACCTTTGTTAAGGTGCGTACCAAGAAATTCGATTTACATGCGAGTAATATTCATCTTCCTTTGGGAAAGCATAATACCATGCTTTTTCACGATTTCGCAAAAGCTTGCTCAAGGAGTTGGAGTGTATTGCTCATCGGGGTGTAGAGCGAGAATATCATCAATGTATACGGCTGCACTTGATAGAATTGGTTGGAAGATGCGACACATGGCCTTTTGGAAAAGGGATGGTGCTACCTTTAAGCCAAAAGGAAGAACTTTCCATTGGAAGTGCTGGTTCGGGATACATAATCTGTTTTGGATGTCTTCGGGATGGATGCCCAATTGCCAAAATCCGGCTTTGAGGTCGAATTTGGAATAGATGTAGGCCTTGGTTAGACCACTAAAGAGAGAATCTCTAGATGGTAAAGGGAATTTATCATCTTGGAGGAAAAGATTGAGAGGTTGATAGTTGATCACCAGTCTCATTTTTCCTTTGTTTTGCTCGGCGCGCTTATTGACATAAAAGGCTTCACAAGCCCATTGTGAGTCGGAAACTTCAATAAGGCATTGTTGCAACAGTTCCGAACATTCCCTTTGAGCTAGAACCAAATGTTCTGGCTTCATTCCCATGTGGCTCGCCCTGGTTGGGTTTATGTCTTCATTTTCTTGAAAGGAAGGCGAACAAAGAACTCTGGGTTTTCCCATAAAGGATGAGAACACTTTTGAGCGGAAGTGCATGGAATTACGAACAAGATTCTAACAACTTCTGCATAATCGGATCTAGTAGACTCATTTGGATGGAAAAGAGTCTTTGGATATTAACAAACTCAGAGAATTGATCTTTATATCTAAGACCTTTTCCAGGAATGATGCGAAGCTGAGAGATTTGAGTCATGATGTCCCACCCAATTATCAGGTCTTTATTGGGAAGGTTAGATCCAAAAATCTTTGCAGTTATGGAGCAACTTTGCGGAAGAGCGGGACGATTCTGAGGAGTGGTTCGACATTGGTGGAGAAAGTATCTCTGATGCGGGGTGAAGTATCGGATGTAAGGAGTCAGAATTCTTCGGGAAGAACTTTGGTGTCTAGAATTGAACAACTTGCTCTGTGTCAATGAGAGCAATAACGGTGATAGGTTTGGCAAACTTTGATGTGAGGATTTTTACGGGAAGTGTGGACAGTGAGTTTGACTTGAAAATATGTCAAGGTTTGGTTAAGGGATGATGGTGATATATGGAATATATCTTCGGACTACGAGTCGACTCGGTTTCACTTTGGAAGTTTGGTAAGAGGGAATGGCACAAAGAATTTGTTCGAGATGGTTCTTCATCGAGAGAATAATGATTCAATATCATCATTTTCAAGAGAAATACCTATTTCATTCTCAATGTGATGGATTAGATGGTTCTGACCTTTTCTCGCTTGAGGACAATTTTTGGCAAAATGTCCTTTCTGATTGCAAATGTAGCAACGGCTTGATTTTTTGTGGCTTGTGCGATCCTTTCTTTTGCGTAGGTATCGCCATTTCTTCTTTTTCCGGAAATGCTTAGGGCCATGTTTGGATTTCTTTATCCAAAACTTCTTGTAGTGTTTTTTCTTCCGGGAATACTTGCCACATGTACCATCACGGTCTTTCTTGGAGCATTTAATTTTCAGCTCTGACGGGAGCAAGGCGATTCGAGGCGTTTGTCATCGTGATGTATGTTCGAACCATCGGCGTTTCAAGCATAATTCTTCTAGGCATAGATGGATTTCTTGCTGTATTTCTCCCAAGGGAATATCTTGTACTCGCCTTTGTTTTCCAAAGAACGATCTTTCAACCATCCAGGATAGTTCTTTTGGGATGGAAGTAAGGAAAACATGCTTCAGATTTGGAGTGCTCCAACTTGATAAAAGGTTTGAAGCATTATTATTCTGTAATGCTTATCAAGATGTTTCTTCTGGAGAGAGCAGCATCGTCTTTGAAAAAACTCTCTTCTTTTTATCTCTATGAGGTCGCCGGGTTTTCCCACAAAGACATGATATAAGAGAGTGATGGCATGGCTGAAATTAGGTGACATTAGAAAATGGATATGGTCTTGTTGAAAGTGATTGCCACGAGCTTCAAGCTTCTGTGAATCTTGTGACGAAGTTGTACGGGACGTCATTCATATCATGGTTGGTGATAGACTGGGTATTCAGCCAAGTATGAAATTCTTCAAGCCTTATCGACCAACATCCTATTCTTGCTACTGAAAAGGAATACTTTGTTACTCTCCAGATCCCTCATGAATTTCCCAGACAATGGGCTCAACAGGGATACACTCATGTCCATTATGGAGCTGTTCGTCTTGCTCTCACTTTCCATGGTCGTAAAGGTTTGCCAGTTGTGGCACGATTCGCGTTGTTAGATACCAGATTTTTACAATACCAGCATGCTTGCATTGGATGCTTGTTCAAACCACTTTGAATGCGGGAGCAGTCTTTGTCACTCTATATCCAAACTTCAACATCGCCCTTTCGGACCCCCGGTTACTTTCTTTTATGAAAGTCCAAGTCCGACTCTTTGGAGCCCCTCAAACTGATTACGTAGCTGCAACACTACATTACCAGATGGTTTATCGAGTGCAGAACCATGCGCTTGATCTCAACTTCAACAACGGTAATGAAGATGCCTTGTTCATCTCCATGCAGAATGATCAGGCATCCTGTATCCATGTTCCTAGACAGATCCCAAAGGATACGTTGGCCAAGCTCCTTCCAGAGACCTGGATTACCAACTACGAAAAGCTACATCGGCACAACAAGCCTTTCCAGTCTACGGACTCAGAGTTCGTAAGGAAAAAAGATGGAACTGTTTCCATCAAATTTGGCAAGGAAAAGGAAGAAAGTCCTTCTATCTTCCAAACCCTCTTCATGATTGAATCATGTGTTCCTCAATCCATTTCGAGCAGATCCAAAAAAGCATGTTCGACACTTCGATGGTGATGGACATCCTGTTCATTACTATAAAGACAATTATGGTCATTGTTTTGGGATCCTTTACGCAATGTTCCTCTGTATGAATTCTCCTGACGAGGTAGACCCTTTTGCAAAATCTCCACCTTGAGGAAAAGGCCAAAGGATAAGATATTCCAAAGGTACTTAGACGGAGATTCCTCCGTTGACACTCTCGGTGAATGCGACAAATACCAATTCATGGTTTCTTATGCACCACCTCCACCACCAGAGTCCAGTATTACATTCCAAGCCTTACCAGATCCACCAAAAACATCACCACCATCTCCTCCCCAGAAAAAGCAAGTCCTCTCTCCATTTTATAAGCCAATCCTTAAGTGGGCTAAGAAGCACTCTTACCCCCTCGAAGTTCCGGAAGAAGCACCACCCACTTCTTCTATCGCTATGTTTCAGGATACCGACTTTCCTCCTCTTGTCAAGGAAAGTTCTAAACTCTCGTTCCCCTGCGGAAGAGTTTATTGATCCCCATGGCGAGATACCGCCATGTTCCTAAAGTCCTTACTCCCCCTTTGATGTGGATGAACATGGGAGACAGAAAAAAAACCTCTGCTTCTTTGAAAATTTGTTCTAAACTGGCAATCAGAGACTCTGTTAGCACAAAACAATGCCTTCAAGGCAATTGACTCCAAAATTGGAAATGTGCAACAAGATCTCCGAAGGTATGATGAAAGTACCAAAAAGATACTTTCTGAATTCCAGAAAAGGCTTCACGCCTTGGAATCAGGACAACATCTTGGGTACCATTATCTTGAAAATCCGAAGCCAGAAATAGAGAAGCTCAAAAACCAAATCCAGCTTCTTGAAGAAGGAAGGTTTAGACCGTTTGACCCATTGGCACCTCTTGTTAAAACCGGGTATTTACCCCCACCGCCACAAACATCCATTTTTGCCACTATTCCAACAGATCCTTACAGAAGAGAACCGGATATGGCAGACATACGAAATCGCCTCAAAGCCCTGCAGAAGGAAAAAGGGGAAAGAAAAAATACCACCTACGGGATCAAGTTCCATTGTTATAAGAGAAAGGCGGATCGGATGATGCTATCAAATCCATTAGAATATTTTCTAAATGATCTAGGCACCCGGGAACGACTGTTATCTAACGGCTGAACAACAGATCCTCCCAATCCAGAAAAACAGACTTTGCTCCTAGTAGAGCAAACTTCTCATGATACTGAAACAGAATCTTCAGTATCCCTCTCCTCCTCCTCATCCTTCTCAACTCCTACAGTTGATACCCTCCCTATTGCACCAGTAACTTCATCAATATTCATGGCTGACCCCCTAGATGATGATATGGAATCAAATTATTCTGACCTAGAAATGGGTCAGACAAGCAATCCTACTCAGCATGTGTCCATAGCATCAAAACAATTATTCACCATTGATGATATTCCTTATCACAAATGGCCGATAAGGCTTGAAGAATTTCATACTTGGCTGAATACCCAGTCTATCACCAACCATGATATGAATGACGTCCTGTACAACTTCGTCACAAGATTCACAGGAAGCTTGAAGCTCTGGTGGCAATCACTTTCAGAACAAGACCATATCCATTTTCTAATTTCACCTAATTTCAGCCATGCCATCACTCTCTTATATCATGTCTTTGTGGGAAAACCCGGTGACCTCATAGAGATAAAAAGAAGAGAGTTTTTTCAAAGACGACGCTGCTCTCTCCAGAAGAAACATCTTGATAAGCATTACAGAATAATGCTTCAAACCTTTTATCAAGTTGGAGCAGACCTAAATTTGAAGCATGTTTTCCTTACTTCCATCCCAAAAGAACTATCCCAGATGGTTGAAAGATCGTTCTTTGGAAAACAAAGGCGAGTACAAGATATTCCCTTGGGAGAAATACAGCAAGAAATCCATCTATGCCTAGAAGAATTATGCTTGAAACGCCAGATGGTTCGAACATACATCACAGATGACAAACGCCTCGAATCAGCTTGCTCCCGTCAGGAGCTGAAAATTAAATGCTCCAAGAAAGACTGTGATGGTACATGTGGCAAGTATTCCCGGAAGAAAAAACACTACAAGAAGTTTTGGATAAAGAAATCCAAACATGGCCCTAAGCATTTCCGGAAAAAGAAGAAATGTCGATACCTACGCAAAAGAAAGGATCGCACAAGCCACAAAAATCAAGCCGTTGCTACATTTGCAATCGAAAGGACATTTTGCCAAAAATTGTCCTCAAGCGAAAAGGTCGAGAACCATCTAATCCATCACATTGAGAATGAAATAGGTATTTCTCTTGAAAATGATGATATTGAATCCTTATTCTCTGCGATGAAGAACCATCGAACAAATTCTTTGTGCCATTCCCTCTTACCAAACTTCCGGTGGCGAGTCGGACTCGAGTCGAAGATATATTCCATATATCACCATCATCCCCAGAACCAAACCTTGACATATTTTCAAGTCAAACTCTTTGTCCACACTTCCCGTAAAAATCCTCACATCAAAGTTTGCCAAACCTATTACATTGTTATTGCTCTCATTGACACGGGAGCAAGTTGTTCAATTCTAGACACCAAAGTTCTTCTGAAGAATTCTGGACTCCTTACATCCAATACTTCATTGCGTCGGGAGATACTTTCTCCACCAATGTCGAACCACTCCATGTAACTGTCCAGTTCTTCCCTTGATGCTCCATAAGCGCAAAGATTTTTGGATCTAACCTTCCCAATAAAGACGATAATTGGGTGGGACATCATGACTCAAATCTTTCAGCTTCGCATCATTCCTGGAAAAGGTCTTAGATATAAAGATCAATTCTCTGAGTTTGTTAATATCCAAAGACTCTTTTCCATCCAAATGAGTCTACTAGATCCGATTATACAGAAGTTGTTAGAATCTTGTTCAGAATCCCATGCAGAATTCGCTCAAAAGTGTTCTCATCCTTTATGGGAAAACCCAGAGTTCTTTGTTCACCTTCCTTTCAAGAAAAATGAAGACATAAACCCAACCATGGCGAGCCACATGGGAATGAAGCCAGAACATTTGGTTCTAGCTCAAAGGGAATGCTCGGAACTTTTGCAACAAGGCCTTATTGAAGTTTCCGACTCATAATGGGCTTGTGAAGCCTTTTATGTCAATAAGCACACCGAGCAAAACAGAGAAAAAATGAGGCGGTGATCAACTATCAACCTCTCAATCTTTTCCTCCAAGATGATAAATTCCCTTTACCATCTAGAGATTCTCTCTTTAGTGGTCTAACCAAGGCCCACATCTATTCCAAATTCGACCTCAAAGCTGGATTTTGGCAATTGGGCATCCATCCTGAAGACAGATCCAAAACAGGATTATGTATCCCGAACCAGCACTTCCAATGGAAAGTTCTTCCTTTTGGCTTAAAGGTAGCACCATCCATTTTCCAAAAGGCCATGTGTCGCATCTTCCAACCAATTCTATCAAGTGCAGCCGTATACATTGATGATATTCTGCTCTGAGTCTGATGGCTTGATCCTGCTGTAAACTCCTTGAGAAGTTTGCAGAAATCGTGAAAAAGCATGGTATTATGCTTTCCCAAAGGAAGATGAATATTGCCCAGACAGAAATCGAATTTCTTGGTATGCACCTTAACAAAGGTACATACTACCCAGGGCCATATATCGCTCAAGAATTATTGAAGTTTCCTCGGGACAACTTCACAACAAAGCAAGTTCAGCAATTTCTTGGGATAATTAATTATCTCGGGGTTTTGTCCCAAACATTGCAAAGTTTCGATTCCTTTGCAATCCATGCTTAAGAAGAATTCCCCACCTTGGAGAAAAGCTCGGACCAAAGCGGTCGGCGAACTTAAAGAGATTATGCAGAATCTCCCACCATTACAAATACCATCAACGGGCAAAAGGATTCTCCAAGGCGCGCCGGTGATGAATCTTGGGCATTGTTCTTTTTGAAGAAATTGATGGTAAGAGACTCCTCTGTGCTCATAGAAGTAGAAAGTTTTCCCAAGCTGAAATGCATTACCATTCCACTTTCAAAGAAATCTTAGCAGTCAAAAATGGAATAAAAAATTTTGAGTTTCATCTCATCGGCCACCACTTTCGGTGGAATTAGACATGGCATCTTTCCCTCGGATGACCAAGTTTAAAAGCAGATTCCAAATTCCCAACTGCTTCGATGGGCTGAATGGTTCTCAAAATACTCATTTGAAACTAAGCATATTCCTGGAAAGAAGAATGTACTTGCTGACTTCTTATCAAGGCCAAAAGCACCAGCCAAGATCAATATGTACATCAAGAGGCCTGCCTTCCATATGCTCAATCATTGAGTGAAATACAAAATTGAGAACATCAGAGATTCACAAAGCTGGAAATACCCCCAGGAGATTATTCAGCAAATCCAGAACGACGGTCTTGTTCCGAATCTGGAGAACCTCATGTGGCAAAGCCACACAGACCTATTCAGATTCAATGGAGGTTCGATTCTTTATCCTTTTGGGTTAAATATTAATTATCCATTCATTCATCCTCTTATCTGAAAGGAAGATGATTTCCCTGAACAGCTCAAAATGTTATTGTGGTACTTAACCAATAAGCACCTAATAGCTTTTGAAATTCCAACTAGAAGATTCATTGCCAACCTCACAAGGATATTCCTGCTCAGAAGAAACATTGAAAAAGAATGTGATAGAAATCTTTTAGAATTTCTAAATTGGTTCTATCATCCTACATGTTGGAAACAAGACTTGGAAAAAGAACTGAGATCCATGACACCAAATCCGAGGTCCATACCATCTTGTTTTTCGACGTCCTTGGAATTTTGCAGAAATAATGGTAGTATTCTCGATGCACCACTAGAAACAGGAACCACATCCTATAAACCTAACTTGAACAGCCGAGAAGCCGGGATTTACAAATCTTATCCTAGATGCATTCGACTTTGTGAACATGAATATCGAGAACCGAGAGAATCTGTGCCGGAAAACAAGACCATTCCCGAAGATGTTTGGAATAATGCACCCACTACGTGGGATCATTATGACCTAGCACCAGAAGCTAAGGAAGCACTCGGACAATACAGACAAGCCTCATCGTCCCAAGAGCCTGAAATGACAAGCGAAGATGACATTGTTCAATCCACCCAGGACCCCTATGCACGCTTTGGAGGACCTCTGTCCCAGGATCCCTACGAACAATTTCAAAGCATGGACACATCTTTCTATGCAGAGCCATCCAATTGGCCTCAGCCAAGAATTCCTGACCCTCAAGAAGATGCAAATACAAACTGGGCTGAAGAAGAAGCATCACATTGGGCTCATGAACAAGCATCCTCATCACGAAGGCCGAATCAAATCCTCTCACTTGAAGACCTTGAAGCCCTTGAATAGAAATACGAGGCACATCTCCTAGAAAACAGCTCGGATGACTCAGTTTGTAGCTATAATGCTCGTGACGGACGAGACCGTTGAGTCCGTACAATTTCACTGTAGCAAATCACTTTGTTCACTTTTCTTTGTAGCACTAGGCTAGGGAAATCCATTCACGATACGATTCTGTTTATAATGTGCGAATAATTCCCTCCCGAAAGTTTTCGATGCCGCTGTTTGTATCTGGACCCGTGATCTAGGTCCTTGTGTGTGTCCTTGTGACCTCTTATTGCCTATATAAGGCAAGGAGGGTGTAATGTTTTGGGCAGAGTCCCCTGAAGTAAAGTGTGTGTATTGTGAAAATCTCTCCATGGCTTTCTAATTTCCTCTTCTTCTCCAGCCTGGTAGGATCCTTCAAGAAATGCAGCTTGGGTAGGTTAGAAACGTTTCCATCCTGGCATCTCTGAGTGTCTCTAGGCTCTGAACTAAAGGGCTGAGTGGTTTTCTGCTAAAAGGCTGTCCCTGAAGGGCTTGAACGGGGTTGTTCGCCCACTGTGGGATGCATACCTGCAGGAAATTTACTCTCCTTCCCTGGTTCTAAGTCTAGGTCCATTCATGGTATCAGAGCCATGGTTTCGTTTTTAATATTATCCATTCCATGCGCTTGACAGGTGAATCCAGAGCTGAGAAGATCTCTTCTCATCATGTCTACAGAACTAGAAATCCTCGAAGCACCAGTTTCTCTTGCTCCCTCATCTTCATCCTCAACTCCCCCAGAATTTCGTGTTTCAAATGCTTCAAAGATAGATTATCTTTATGAAGTCTCTTTTAGCAATGAAACCAAGATTTCTGAAACCCAACTCCCCCTCATGAACCCTTATTCTGCTTTTGCAAAGCCAAACTCATCATTTTCACCCATCCGCTCCATCCGCTAGCAGTAACCCAACACATGTATTTCCAAAAACACGGAGAATACAAGAAAAAATACGCAAAAATACACTAAAAATTCACGTATTTAGGGCTTTGCATGTATTTTCACATTCATAAAATCATCAAATATATAAAATAAATATACCATGACGTAGAGAATAAACATACGAGTCCATCGCCGCCGGCCACGCGCAAATCGGACACTCCACGCGCCCGCACGCGCCACCTGAGTGCCCGGCGCATGGCCACGACTGGGGGCGCGTGCGGCCTCCTCCGGCGACGCGCCTCCCACCATTCTCTTCGTCTCGTCAAGCCCAGTCCGAATATATAATTTAATTTAATTTTTATTGAACGAAAAGTCTCGAAAATCACAAATTAGGGAAAAATCCGTACTAATTAGGGCTAATCCGTACAAATTAGGGCAAAATCAATTGTATTCGTGTTCTAGGGTTATGGAGGCTCTGATACCACATGTTAGACGCAAATTGCGTAACCCCAAGATCTCCATAACTAGAACAAGAACATGCATAATTGAGTAGAAAGACTAACGTACCTATTTTGAGATCCATTGTTCTTGAAGCGGAAGCGGAAACACAATGTTCCACGCGCAAGTCCTTCTCCTCTATTACCCTCCGTATCACTAGCTCAATGAGGCGGCCCTCCTCACGTGTAGCGTTAGGTAAACGCCCCTTAGGTGAGGATACATGTGAGAATTAGGGTTAGATGAGACACTTGAGCACTATTTATAGAGTTTCCAGCCAGTCCCTCTCATTACGGGCCAGGCTCAACTCGGCCCACACTAGCTAGCCCATATTAGACTAATTAAGAAACCTACTATCTCACCTTAGACCAAACCCCGTAAAACGATAAACGTTAAACGGTAAATTACAATATCAATTAATGTAGTCCACAATTAGAAAAACTCTTACACTCCGTGCCCCCGTTCAGCAACGTCTTGAACTGGAGGTTGTTCTCGGTCGAGGTTACTGTGAGGGAGATCCCGAATCTGAAGACGATACTCGCTAGCATCTCGTCAAGGCAGTACATAAGGATGCAGAGGAGGGTCGCACAGGTCCGAAGGCATTTCGAGGTTCACTCTCCGCCCAAGAGATATGATGTGTTTCACATGATACTTCATTCCGTGTGGCTTAGGCGGCGACTGAATGTTGGATTGAGCGACAATCAGTGATTTGTGGGCGGAGAGAAATTATTGAATTGAATTGTAAATGCGGGAGTCGGAACAGATTGCATTGGCCACGGGCAAATCCTCTTCCAGTTCTGCACAATTTCAAGAGCTGAAAAGGCTTTTGATGTTATGAATAAGGCGATTTCGTGCAGAACTTGCAGCATTTTCATCTAAAAGATAAGGGAACTGTCACAGAATTGATTTCGTGAAGAATGGTACTGACCAACGGCAAATTCACATTCCGTCCAAAAATAAAAAAAGGGCAATTTCAATCTTTTAACCTTGGTCGGTGGATTCTTCCTAAGAAGCTCTATCCTTAACTAGTGATCTTAACCTTGGTTGGTGGATTCTTCTTCGGTTATGAATAGGACTGATAGGGTTAGGTCGATCCAAAGTTAATCTAGAGATCCTGAATTGAGATCCTGAATTGATGCTCACCCCTTCATGAGTTAAGAAGTAGCTTTATTCTTGATTGGTAATTTTTCTAAGCGCTGTTAATAAGTTTTTCCTATCTAGAAGAGACATTTGGCTTAAGCCTCGTGGTAAATTTCGTCAATCTCAGTTTTTGTTCTTGACAGGTGTTGTCTCCTTCGGAACTTGAGAGTGATCGTAATCTCAGACATCACATCATTATCACTCAAACACACTCGCCACCTCCCACCCACATCAAGTTCCAATGCCAGCTCTATATAGAACTTGGCTATACGACCTCAAGCTCAAGCTACAACGGAGCTCACATGGCCGTGAACCCTATTTTGAGCTCGGCCATGTGAGCTTGGAGTGGTGCCGAGCTCAAGCTTTAGATAGAGGTTGTTTGTAGCAGATTGAGGGTCCAAATCGAGGTCAACTTGATGTCGACCTAGACTGTGGCCAGATTTGGTGAGACCCAAGCTTGCTTGAGGTTGTAGCGAGCTGCACGGGACTCGCGCCTCGCTCAAGGTCCCCAAACGTCGGCGAGGCTCGAGCCTCGCCTAGGTGGCTAGATTTAGTGGGGATCGAGCTTGTTGGCGTTGGGCAAGTTGGTGGCGACGTTCCAGCTCGCTTGTGGTTGGTCGCCAACCGCCGCAATGGCCAAACTAATCAATGAAGAAGAAAAAGAAAGAAACAAAAAGAAAAAGAAAAAGAATAAAAATAATTAAAACTTGATTTAAGAAAATAAAAAATAAAAGGAAAAGGTATTTGATGAAGGAAAATGAGTTGAAAGAAAATATGAAAGGTATTTTCCTTTTTTTCTCAAAAGTGGAGGATATTTTCTCTTATCCTAAAAGACTATTTTCTCTTAATAGACAATGTTTTCTGAAACTAATTTTTTTCATGAAACGAATGTTGAAACATTCCAAAAATATTTTCCTCGAATTTATCTTTTGTGAAATGAAAGAACCTTAATATCATCACAAAATTATAAAATTTGACATAGAGACGCAAGGAAGGGGAGCGAAGCAGAGAAACATGAGCAGAAGAAAGTGGAACTGATCAAAGTGAAGGCAAGTGAATATGAAGAGGAAGAGGCTCGCATGGCGGAGATGGCTAAGGATTATGAGGTTGCAAGGTGTGATTTCGATAGAGCAGCCGTGTAAATTTGATTTCCATTCTGTATAATGAGAATGATGGAGTGCAAATCAAAACCATCACGATGTGATTTAATAGGGCGAAGGCGGCGAAGTGCAACATCTTCATCCCAGGGGAAATGTGATCGGAGCCATGAAGGAAAAACTTACTCAACCTAGGGACGTTGGGAGAGAGACTCGGGCGGCACGCGAGCGCGGTGGCGCACGAACGACAGATCGAAGAGACCTTACCAGCTGCTCTCGAAGGCTTCGGTGCGGGTTAGAAAAATGACATCTGAGGACAACTCGGGACATCGATAGAGTCCAAAATATGAGTCTGTTCTAAAGCTTTTGGTCGAGTGATTTCATCAAAGCTCCGTTGCAGGAGGAATAGAGGTGAGTTTTGGGAGACTCTAAAGTTAATGCCCAAAATCCTAAGTGGAGTGAAGGCGATTTTGTTGAGAGGAGGCCATTTGCAAGTGGTCCACCTTCACTTGGGTCATTTCCTCCCTTTTTCGTTCTTCTTGCAGACCATATATGTAATTTTTAATATTAAAATATCAGACGGTTCAACAACCGATGACAAGTGGCCTATTGCTGTTAGCGCTCGGATTATCTCTTGGTACACTATATTAGTGATTTTATAGAAGTGATGGTTTAGGTTAAGAGATGGCACTGCTTTACAGGAATATGTCTTGAAGTTGTTCATAATCAAAAGTGACAGAACAAAAGCTGCAATCCCTGATCTATGCAAAGCAAATTTTGGTCTCAAAAGATACATTCTTTCGGCCGGTCCAAGAAAATCAATTTGTGTCTGTTCTGGTATGCTGCAGAAGCAAATCCAAAATCCCTGTCTTGAGCTGAAGACACTATAAAACGAAAGACGTTACATATACGGGGAATCCAAAGACATAACTGAAGAAGATAAGATGGGATTAGTCGAGGATGTCGACGTAAGTCCTTAAAAATGTACAATCTCATCAAACTACTCAATCCTCCTGTTGAACCACCTTCAAGTTAGGATCAACTTCGATCCTTGCGACCCCGACCTCGTGAGCCTTGGGCACCTCCACCTCCCCCACCACCAGCCCGGCCACCTCCCCGTCCTCCCCTCTGATCACCTTCTCCTCCGCTTCCTCATCCACATAGTTTGGATCCTTCTCGTCAATTGCCGGTGGTGTCGGGGCCAGCTCGCTCTCTGCTGGATCCTCCGGCCCCTCCCACGTGTACTTACCACCACGACCGGACTTGGGCGGTGGGCGGCCGATGCCGCCGAGGCCATCGGCGGGGTGGCGCTCCATCCGCTGCACGCCCTTGTCCATCAGCTTCCTCTCTAAGTATTCGACGGTGTCCACTTTGTGAGCCTCCACCTCTATCTTCGCCACCCTCTTCTTGCCTTCCTCGTCGCGGGTCACGATGGGGAGCGTCGTGGTATCTTTCCTGGGGCCGACACGCTTCATTATCTTGTCGCAGATCGGAAGATGGAACCAAGCTCGAGAAGGGTGAGGTGTTTTTCGGATGGAAATAGTCGATGTGTCGGTGAAGACTCTGATGGTCTAAGCGTATTTATAGATGGAGGAAAAATCGAGAACTTGGGATGCCAGAAGGTGCCGGAGAGTGACGAAGATGGTGCTGGAAATGTCTAGGACTTCAGTTGGAACCTAAAAATAAAAATAAAGAAAGTTTATGCTAGGCTACTGATTAAAGACATCGAATATGCAATTTTCTTTTGTTTTTATTATAACCAGTAAACCTTGTAATCGAAACCCATTTCTTGGATAGATATTTCTTAACAAAACTCATTTTACTTTTAGGGGTACCATGGTCATTTGATTATATGCATGCGGTGTAAAATTTGATTCTTGAATTTTGCTTCTTTTGTTCAGTTCAGTCATTGTGCTCCATAAGGAGATCCAATTTGGTCAGTTTAATTAATCAAGTTGGTAATATTGGCATCTGACATGTTAATACAACTTCTATGTGCATTCCCAAACACCATACTACAAGATGTGCAGGAAAATCAAGTGTTGTAATGACAATGTAGTTAAATTGCATTAAAATTAATCAAGAAATTTCGCAACGATATTATGTTTTTTTGAACCGCTTAATATCAGTTAGAGGTGTCAAAATGGGTCATTGACCTATTTTTGGACCCATATTTTAGTTATATGGGTTGTATATGGGTCAGAAATTTTTAAAAACTCAACTAAAAATGGGTCAAAAAAGTGAGTATAATTTAAATAGGTCAAAAATGAGTCAGAAGTTTTGACCCATTTTTGACTCATTTAAAATATCAAGTGGGTTGGAAGTTAGAATTGATTTCTAAATTTTCAACTCAAGCCCATACAATCTTTTCATCTTTAACTTTATAAAAATATTTTTATTATAAAAATCGAAATTATAATTATTTTCATATTTCAATTTTCTTTTCTTTTCTTTTTCTTTCTTTTTCTTCCTTCCTTAGTCGGTGGCCGGTCACGGTCGGCAACGAGCCGAGGGCGAGGCTCGAGTCTCGCCGGATGCGGCAAGACTCGACCTTGCTAGCATTAGGCGGGGCCTCGCTAGATTGGCGAGATCTAGCCTGCCCGACACCGGCGAGTTCAATCTTGCTGTGACCGGTCATAGGCGGTTGTCGTGGCCGCGGCGGCGGCGGGAAAGAAGAAAAAGAAAAGAGAAAAAGAAAAAATAATTATTAAAAATCAAAATTATATTTTAGAAAATAAAAATAAAAAAATTATATTTTAGAAAAAATAAAAATTATATTTTTAGAAATAATTAAAAATTAGATTTTTTTTTTTAAAAAAATAATTATTAAAAATCAAAATTATATTTTAGAAAATAAAAATAAAAAAATTATATTTTAGAAAAATAAAAATTATATTTTTAGAAATAATTAAAAATTAGATTTTTTAAAAAAATAATTATAAAAAATTTGCATTAAATTTGTATTGCATAAAATGTTTTAGCAATACTTTTTTTTTTATAAAAAAATCAGAAAAATGAGCTTTATTAAGTTTAATTAAAGATTTTTTTATGTTACGTTTTTAATTACTCAATGGTATGTTCACTTCAAATAAGAGAAGCATGTGCATGATCTATTTCTTTATAAATATTTCAATTTATAGGTTTTTTTAAACTTTATTTTATTTTATTTACTATTTTAAATTTAATTTGAAGTCTTAATCTAATTAACATATAGTAGAGGTGGGTTTTCCTAGAATATTAATAGGTTTTAGCAATACGGGTTGAGTCGAGTATGGGTCGGGTATGGGTCACTTGATTTACACTACATGAATATGGGTCAAAACGGGTTAAATTGGTCAAATATGGGTTGACCCATTTTCAGCCCGACCCAAACTCGACTCGACTCGACCCGACCCGACCCGACCCGACCCGACCCGACCCGACCGACCCACCTATTTGACGGGTCTAATATTAGTTAGATTGGCATGCTGGACAAACACCTTACACTGGACATTTGTTATTAATTTGGAAAATATATTATAAACACAAGAAAATGAAAAAAACTCCCGTAAAATAATTATGCGCAATTTGATCTATTGAAAATATTTCAAACAATATACTTGCTTGTTAAGCTTGTGGTAAGTCGAGATCCATCTAACTTTGGTGACCTCCACATTACTCATGGGCCTCGCAATCAATCAACCTAAGAGGTCCACCATCATCATAGGCTTTAGCGGAAAAAAAGTCTTTCTCCGTCCAGCTGAGCTCGGTAAGGTTGGGCTCAAACCTAATTGTCGTAGAATAAAGAAACTAATTAAAACTGAGGTTGGGCTCAAACCTAATTGTCGTAGAATAAAGAAACTAATTAAAACTGAGTTCCAATAAATTAGTCTAATACAAAACAAATCAATCACTCAAGTAAAACTAATTAATTTTTTAGTTACTAACAGAATAGTAACCAAATGTTTGCATGTCTTATGCATTTGTCAGGTGTGTTGTGCGTTCCTCACGTGATCGTGCCTATTAATGATAAGAAAATATAGGGTAATGTTGGGACGGCTGGTTTTGATTTTTGGCTTTTATTGTTACTGAAATATATAAAATATGAGATGCAAAAACGTTCAAAATCTTAATAAAATTTGAGCGTTTAGAATAACTCTTCACACGATTCAAATTGGGAAGACTCGTTTTTGTTTTGCTCCTCACCATGAACGGTCTTCCGTTTCGTTGTTTCAGTTTGGCCACGAGCATTCCTATTGGGCTGTCGTGAACAAGAAATCCCAATCCCACTGGCCCCGATGTCGCAACTCCATCGTACTTCTCCTCCTCGTGATGACACCATCGTGTGGAAAATGGAACAATGCTCTATTTCGTATCGAACTTTGGCCTTTCGGATTCGAGAAAAGCCGGAGGGCAAAACAAAGGTCGCCCAACAAAAATAAGGAGCTCAAGATCCGTCCAAGCTTTTCCTTGTCGGGGTCACCGTTGCTCCATATGGTTTCCAAATTAACAAGTGCGAAGTTACCGCATATTCCTCTCATCATTGAGCAACAAGAGAAAAACAAAATCTCATAGCAAACATCAAGAGTCCTTGACGTGACGCCACATAAGTTGATATCAACGCGTGCTCATCGAAAAGAACTATGCAAGCTACTCAAAACCGAGGGCCCAATACATAATCCATGTCGATTTAGAAGTTGCAAAGAGTCATCTCAAGAATCACGTTTCTAATTGTCTTGTCCTGCCGCACATCCAAAGCTAAGGCGCTTCGTTGGAGGAGAGCCGGCCAGGCAGAGGCCAACTGTAAAATGGAGTTGGAGACTTCTAAATGTGATGACCCATACCCAGACAATATAGAGGGATGGCATCTCAATAGTACATGGATGAGGCTAAGCACATGTCCCCTATCTCACATCACTTAGGAGAGAGTCCTAGACTGCCTTATAAAGTTTTAGGTTCTTTAACTATACATACGCGTTTTCTTGAGATAGTATGAGATGCCTTGAGAAGAACAAAATCGTAAGAATTTAATGTCCAAAGTGGACACTATGTATACGGTGGCAGACCCATGTTACACTAAAGATGACCTTTGCTTGTCTTAACAAGTGAACCGATGTCGATGAATTCAACATTTGGTTGAGAGAGAAAAAGATTCCAAAAAGACCATTCAATTAACATACTTTATCTAGACTTAATTTTTCATGTAAACTGCGTCCACACTCGTAACTCATCGATAAAAAACTTGTTTAAGGAAACTCAGACAGGGAAAAACACCACTTCTCCAAAACCTATTCGAGGGACATATCTGCATTCTGATCGGATAAAATTAGAGCCCTATTGATGGAGGTTTTCGACACCGACACCGTACCATTGTGGATCACCTAACAAAATGTAAGGTGCAAATAACAGATCGTAACACCAAGTGAAGCAAATTGCAATGTGAGTAACAACCAGTTGAGGCTGATTTTGTAGCCCAGAAGATAGGAGCACGTGGCTACAAACCACAGTGTAAATTTCTTTTGCGGAAGATTTATCACGCGGGCGGGCAACGCTGAGTTAGTAGTTCCAACTTTCCATAATAGAGCCAAAAAATAAAACTAAAAATAAAATTAAAGTCTAGTTTAAGAGTAGCCATGCGCGATGGTTTCGGCCCACGGTTAATGGCGTGGTCGTGCGAACTGTGGGAGGAGGGCGACGGCATCGTAAGCGCCGCGGAAACGACAGAAGCACGACAGGAACATTTCATTATGATTGTACTTGGATTTGTTCTCTCGTGAATTGTTAACACCGGGAGATCCAAATGAGAAATCGCATAGCATAAACCCCAAATGATCCCTTGGATCCTTCCTCGGTCTGAATGACTTTCGTCCTCACTCCTCTTTTATCCCCATTCCCTCTTCCTTCTTTTTTATTTGGCAATGCCATCCTCTTATTTCACGGCCGGCATCACCTCACAGTGCGCGACACCCTCTCGCTCTCTCGCTCACCTTCTGTTGCTTCATGTTGCTCCATTTGGACGACAATCTCGTAGCCTTACAAGTCGGCAGTGAGTTGTCTTCTTCACGCGCTCTACTGCATGTTGTTTAACTATGGTGCTGGCTTGGCTCCTGGATTAACGTCGTTGTCTTGGATGTGAATATATGTAAGCAGAGAAATGTCTTGGAAAAACAAGCGTATTGCCACACCGGTTTAGACGAAAGGATCGGTTCAGTAGAGTTTCGTTTGTGATTCTTGATTGTGCGACTCTTCTGCTGTTGCTATTTCAAGAAAAAAAAAAAAAAGAAAAAGAAAAAGAAGTTTCCCTGGGAAAGTTGGCATCGTGAATGTGGTTGGTTTAACTTAATGTCTCTTTTGCATAGACATTTGGTTCAATGTCTAAATTGATTGTGGCTTTGATGGAGTTGCATTTTAGCATTTTTCTTCTGTCACCTAATTTGGTTGGGTTTTCATACGGGTACAGGAACCAAGAAGCTTGTCGAAATTACTAGGTGCATACCAGGTACTTGTCTCTGCTTGATCCCACTGGGAGCATTTCAATGGGAGGTGAAAGGGTGACCGAATCATGGTTGGGCAATTTCTGGCGGGGCTCGCGGTACAAGGCGCAAGGGCACGAGAAAGCCACGATTGGGATTTTGTCTTTCGAGATCGTGAGCCTAATTTCCAAAGTGGTTATGGCATTGCTTGAGCGATGTCGAGATTCTTCGGTTGAGAGAAGAGATGGCGAGATCCGTGGGCATCAGAAAGCTTGTGAGTGAAGATGATAGCTACGTCATGAATCTCGTGCTGGAGGAGATCATCGACAATTTCGTGTATGTGGCCAGGGCGGTGGTCAGGCTTGCGAGGAGGTGTGCCGACCCTGTGTACCACCAAATTGGAAGCTTCTTCGACGACCCAATGAACTGTTGAAAATATGTCTCGATTTGAGCCCGTTGAATGAGAATGCGTGAACTCAACCACGTGCGCATGTGAATTGGCCGAAATTGTCAGAAGATTGCATGCGGATCTATGAGCCGCAAGCGTGAAGAATGAAGAGAGCGTGCAGCCGCGAGAGGGGAAGACCATTATGTTATTCAACCTCTTTAATTGCATACACATGGACGTGCATGCATGGTAAATGGACGTGGAAGACTAAAGCCAATTGTGGGCTTGTTTTGTCTTCTTTCTTTAACTCCTTGCTTCTTTCCTTTCTTATTTTATTCATCTGCAGACAATCAAAGGAAAGAAAGGATAAAAAAAATTACTTGAAGGAGTTCAACGTCGTGGAGATGGTCTTGGAAGACGGCGGCCATCCTTCTTTTGCGCTTAGATTATGGGCGCAAGTTTTCTGCCTTATTAAATGCGTCCCATGCATGCATGCGTGCCCGTGAATTTTGGTGGGCGTCAGTGCTGATTGCGAGCACCGAATGAGTTTCACATTTTCTGTCTTGTTTCGCCCTTAAAAGGCAGAGGAGAGAAGGAGAAGTTGGCGCTGAGTTATTTCGGTGGCCGAGAGAGAGCTAAAGAGAGAAGTCGTGAGGCTTTAGAAGCTCTCGGCAGAGAGAGATTTTCTTGTTGAAATTACATCCGAGTGTTTTAGCCAGTTAAATTCTTGTGAGTGGAATTTGTTTAATTCCTTGAGTGAGGTTTCACTAGGAATTGTGAGGGGCTAAACACTTTGTGTGAGTTATCTGGGTGTAATTTGGGGCTGGGAAACACCGAGAGTGTGTTTGAGCGCCGGAGTGATTATAATCTCCGGTGTATCGCTTGTTTCTATAGTGGAATTCTGTGCTGCTCTCCCCGTGGATGTAGGTTCCG
This sequence comes from Eucalyptus grandis, assembly GCF_016545825.1. Lineage (NCBI taxonomy): Eukaryota > Viridiplantae > Streptophyta > Magnoliopsida > Myrtales > Myrtaceae > Eucalyptus > Eucalyptus grandis. The sequence goes on along the minus strand of NC_052622.1, from coordinate 31,211,583 downwards.
ATATTCGGATCGAACCACGTAAATCCGGTGTCCGATTTCCTTTCCTTCATTCCGACTATTTTTATCCGATTCGCTTGGTCCGTCCATATTCCGTGCACGCGCAACAACAAGTGGTATCAGAGCCTGGTTTGGCTGACGTGAAGCGAATCGGTGACTATGGAAGAGGGAAAGGTGAGAATCGACCGATTTGATGGGAATGATTTTGCTTTCTGGAAGATGCAGATTGAAGATTGTCTGTACCAGAGAAATTTACACTTGCCCTTATCTGGGGAGAAACCAAACTCGATGAAGGATGCCAAGTGGGAATTGCTGGATAGACAAGCGATGGGTGTTATTCGGATGACGTTGGCTCGTAACGTCGCATTTAACATCGTGAAGGAGAAAACCACTGCGGGACTGATGAAAGCCCTGTTGAATATGTACGAGAAACCCTCTGCGATCAATAAGGTCTATTTGATGCGACGTCAGTTTCACTTAAAAATGGGCGAAGGTACGTCAGTAGCTGAACATATCAACGAATTCAATGAGGTCGTTAACCTATTGAGTTCGGTTGAGATTAACTTTGAAGATGAGGTACGTGCGTTGATTTTATTATCCTCATTGCCTGATAGTTGAAATACTACTATTACTACTGTTAGTAATTCCTCTGGGTCAAGAAGTTTGACGTTTGATGAGGTTCGCGATTTGATTCTGAGTGAAGACATTCGTAGGAAAGAATCTTGTGAACCCGTGTCTACTGCTTTAGTAGGTGAAAGTAGAGGAAGAACTAGCACACGTGTTAGCAGAAACATGAATAGACGAAGTCAGTCTAGGACTGGTAGGATTGTCTGTTGGAATTGTGGCAATAGTGGGCATCGTAGAAGAGATTGTTTTAAGCTGAAAAATGAAAAGGGTAAGGGAATTAGAGTTGAGTCTACATAAAATGTTGCAGCTATAGCTGAGAATGATTCTGATGGTGTCGATTGTGTCTTGTCTGTCACTGAAGATTCGTCATTTGACGGATGGATAATGGATTCTGGTTGTTCATTTCACGTTACACCAAATAGGAACTGGTTTATCACTTATCAGTGCACGGGTAGTGGTAAAGTCTAGTTAGGGGACAACGCTGAGTGCGATGTTATAGGCGTTGGTGATATTAAAATCAGAATGCATGATGGTATTGTGAGGACATTGACTGGAGTAAGACATGTTCCATAATTGAAAAAGAACTTAATTTCCTTGGGTACCCTAGATTCAGCTGGTTGCAGGTATTTTTCAGAAGGTGGAGTTCTGAAGGTTGTTCGAGGTGCCTTGGTGATAATGAAAGGAATCAAGCATGGAGGTCTGTATAAACTTCAAGGTGAGATAGTGACAAGTTTCGCCCCTGAGACGTTGGATGCATCCGTTCGAGAGTCTTTTGACTGCTCGAGGAAGACCTGGGTGTTTGTGCCGATGCACAAGTTTGATGCTGGTGTCAGGATCACGCGGTCGAGAGCTTTGATCGAGACGGAGACTGGTAAGTCGATCAAGCATGTGCGGACTGACAATAGCATGGAGTTCTGCTTAGAGCTGGTAAATAAATTCTGCATGAAAGAGGGCATAGTGAAACACTGCACTAGTGCCAGTAAATCACAACAATTTGCAGAATTGATGAGCAGAATATTACTAGAGACGGCCCGTAAAATGATCTCTAGTACTGGTGTTGCTAGGAGAATCCTAGTTGATGTGCTTAGTACGGTAAGCTGCCTAGTAAAAAGATCCCATCAACTGCTATTGAATGGCGGACTCCTGAAGAAGTGTGGTCAGGTAACGTTGCTGATTATTCTATTTTTAGAATATTTGGTTGCCCATGTTATTTTCGAGTGAGTGATGGTAAGCTCGATGGGAGGGCAAGGTGCATATTCATGGCTATGCACAAGGTGAGTGGGGCGATCAGTTGTGGTGCCCGGATATAAATTCACCTGTTGACAGCAGAGAAGTTACCTTTGACAAGTCTCCAGTACTTCTGGATAGGAGTGTTTGTGGCAGTGTTAATACGGATCTGGACGGTCTTCAGCTCAAGGTGGAGTTGCAACTAGAAACTCCTGAGGTAGCAAGTACTAGCGGAATAATCGACACGGATGATGTTTGTAGCGAGGTGGAGCCGATAGAGCCAACAGTTGCTGTAGTTGCTGAATTTGACAAGGTGTGTGTTCGACCTTCTGTCAGATATGGAAGCAATGATGGTTTTGCTTTATCTGTGATACAGGAGGTTATGTCAGAAAATCCTTGTGGAGTAGCTAATTATGCAGGTGGAGTTGGTGTCTTGATGAGGTCCACGATTATGGGAAAGTTCAAGCGCAGCTTGAACTTGGAAGCACTCTGTGGCGGTTAAGCCCGTTGGGGCTGAGGGAGAGTAGTAGCGAGGTGTCCACTGAAGCGATTATGATTTGGCTCAAACGTCGAGCCAAGGTGGAGATTGTTGAAAATATGTCTCGATTTGAGCCCGTTGAACGAGAATGCGTGAACTCAACCACGTGCGCATGTGAATTGGTCGAAATTGTCAGAAGATCGCATGCGGATCTATGAGCCGCAAGCGTGAAGAATGAAGAGAGCGTGCAGTCGCAAGAGGGGAAGACCATTATTTTATTCAACCTCTTTAATTGCATGCACATGGACGTGCATGCATGGTAAATGGACGTGGAAGACTAAAGCCAATTGTGGGCTTGTTTTGTCTTCTTTCTTTAACTCCTTGCTTCTTTCCTTTCTTATTTTATTCATCTGCAGACAATCAAAGGAAAGAAAGGATAAAAAATTACTTGAAGGAGTTCAACGTCGTGGAGATGGTCTTGGAAGACGGCGGCCATCCTTCTTTTGCACTTAGATTATGGGCGCAAGTTTTCTGCCTTATTAAATGCGTCCCATGCATGCATGCGTGCCCGTGAATTTTGGTGGGCGTCAGTGCTGATTGCGAGCACCGAATGAGTTTCACATTTTCTGTCTTATTTCGCCCTTAAAAGGCAGAGGAGAGAAGGAGAAGTTGGGGCTGAGTTATTTCGGTGGCCGAGAGAGAGCTAAAGAGAGAAGTCGTGAGGCTTCAGAAGCTCTCGGCAGAGAGAGATTTTCTTGTTGAAATTACATCCGAGTGTTTTAGCCAGTTAAATTCTTGTGAGTGGAATTTGTTTAATTCCTTGAGTGAGGTTTCACTAGGAATTGTGAGGGGCTAAACACTGTGTGAGTTATCTGGGTGTAATTTGGGGCTGGGAAATACTGAGAGTGTGTTTGAGCGCTGGAGTGATTATAATCTCCGGTGTATCGCTTGTTTCTATAGTGGAATTCCGTGCTGCTCTCCCTATGGACGTAGGTTCCGATATTCGGACCGAATCACGTAAATCCGGTGTCCGATTTCCTTTCCTTCATTCCGACTATTTTTATCCGATTCGCTTGGTCCGTCTATATTCCGCGCACGCGCAACAACATGAACAACTACATCAAATGGTTTGGTTGGGAGTACAAATGGAAGAAGATGGACAGAAGAGTGAAGAAAATGGAAAGGTTTATTATTGCCGTCACGCTGTAGGTTGACCCAAGAGCAGGAGGTGCTGGCAGAGCTTCAACAGACAGTTAGGAGGATGAAGGCCAATCCCATGTCGTACCACGTCAAACTGTTTGAGTTCCAGCAGAAGGCGATGTGGCGGATTCAGGTGGTGCGTAATCTCCGTGAGTTATCTCCTTGTAACAGAACTTATGACTATACCGTTCGGCTTCTCGCCAGATCGCTTTTCACGATTCTTGAGAAAATGATACATACGTTTGGGTTTGACCAAGATAAGTTTGAATAAGAGGAAATCCATCCCACTTGTTTTTCCAAGGGCCACTCCCTCTCTGCTCTAGTGCAATCTTCGGTTCATCCATCTGCTTACGGCCTCGATCCGTTCTATTTGTCACTACGTCCTGACAAGGATAGAGCAAACAAAAAGGAGCACCAAATTCATCGTCAGCAGTCCTCCTCGCTGAGGGAAAAGCATGGACCGATGAAACAGTCACATTACAGTGGGCCTTTCAAGGGGTGCATTAATGTGGAAACCGATTCTCCCCTTATCGACAGTTAGTGCAGAACAGAGATCGTTGAATTGACGAGAGTGACAAGTGTGTCTAGAAATGAGGGGTAAGTTCACCAGAAGTGTCAAAAGTTGTGGACGACGCTCACTTTGATGCCAAAAGTTTATTTTGAATCACTTAAGTGCCAACAAATTTGAAAAATGATCATTTCAGTGCCAACGCCGATCTAATTGGCCGGAAATCCGACGTGGCTCATCGGAGAGTATAGTCAGCATCCAATCCCGTCTTTCCCCCAAGTAAGAACCCTAAATCCCCAAATTGAGAGAGAGAGAGAGAGAGAGAAAAGGCATGGGCTTCCTCCTCGTCTTCTTTCCCGAAAAACAACACTAACAATGGCACTAGCAGTGGCATCGGCAGTGGTACTTTCGACCCCCCTTCTTCCTCCTCCTCCTCCGCCCTCGCCTCCTATTCTTCCCACCACTTCTTGCCTAAGCAACAACCTCAGCCTCTCCTCGCTCACTTGGTCGAGCAACTACGATGGGGGCCGAGCAATGGCAGGCGAATGATGGTGGTCGAGCGATGGCAGTTGGTGTTGGGCGAGAATTGGACAAAAAAAACCCTAATTTCAGTCTCCATATGAGCTATACGGCGTCATTTTTGTGAGGCTGTCCATGTATGACGGCAAAACGACGTCGTTTCTTAAGGAGGATGGAAAACAATGTCGTTTAAAAGCCACCACAACTTTTTTTTTTTAAATATAAAAACCACGTAATTAATTTGGCCAGAATCTCTCGCTGGCGGCACGAAAGTGATCGTTTTTTCTCCGATTTAGTACTTAAGTGATCCGATGGAAACTTTTGGTATCAAAGGGAGTGCCGTACACAACTTTTGGCACTTCTAGTGTACTTTCTCCTGGGAAATGATGTCAAAATAATGGACTACAAAGATATGAAGAGGTTGCTTGTGAGCAACAGAATTTACTCTAAGCTCGCATCTTTCTATGCAAAGTGAGGGTGCTTAATCACCCCTCCTCAAACGCTTGGTCATGCTGCCTTAGCTGTGCGCTATGCTAATGTGGTTGTTCTAATTGAGAAGCTAGCATCTTTGCCTCACTCGATCACCCTCGACATGAGAGAGGACCTCTATCATATGTTGCCTCCTTCCATTAGAACCGCTCTGAGGGCCAGGCTATGGTTGTGTGCCAAGAGTTTGGCATTGATGGTGCACGATGGCGCAATCGTGGAGAAATGGAGGACAACGGTGGTGCAAATGCTCGAATGGCTAGCTCCGCTTGCTCACAACACAATAAAATGGCAATCAGAGTGGAGCTTCGAGAAGCAAAATCACGATTCTGGGGCGAACGTGCTTCTAATACAGACGCTGTACTTTGCGGATCAACCAAAAACTGAGGAAGCGATTGTTGAACTTCTGGTGGGTCTAAACCACATCTGCAGGATCGGCAGAGTGAAAGTGAGAGCCGAGAGGTTTTTTCCGGAGACCAAGTGTAGCACTTAGACTTGCAAGACATTGGTCCGTACGCTCAGGTCAATTGTTGACTTTTCAATATATAAAACTTGTTTCTATTCTGTGTTGACGGTAGATGATGAGGCGTGGCACTGGAAGGCGCCTTTTCTTCATCTTGCAGTCCGGCAAATTTGGCACTTAATGAGGTGCCCGCTATGATGTCAAATAATTGACTAGGGCTCCATTTCTTTCGTGTTGATTTCTGCTGTCTTTAGCTTCTAGTTGTCTGAACTCGGGACTATAATAGCTTGTGAAAATTCCCTGAACTCATGAAACGGAGCTTATTTTTGCGACTATGTATTATCATGTTGAAATTTGATTCTATTCACGAAAGATTTACATCTTACCCGATGAAAATGTCAAAACCAAAGAGCAACCTTAAATGACCAATCTCGCTGGTTTTAGATACACCATTTTACATCTTGTCATTTACTCATTTTCTAGCCTAGGAAATAACTAGAAAGTAAAAACCATGGAGGATACGCATTTGAGTAGCAAAGAAAGGGTCAGACCAATATGTCAAACAAGCACAAATTCCAAGCTGAACCCAGTCTCACATTGCTCTTCTTCTGGGCACCACCAGCAAGGGGACATACTTTCTCATGGTCATCCCCACCCCGTCTCTCATGTCAATCGTCTTTGCATCAATGCAGCCATCGAACTCCCAATTGAACTCATGAAGCAGCGAGCTCAAAGCCAGATGAAGCACACGATGTGCCATGGGCATGCTGGCACACATCGTTCAACCTGCTCCAAATGGAATGAACTCGTGTTGACCCTTATTGTCACACCCCGATCCTTTGAGCATGTGCCCATCTCGCAGCGGTCGATTAAATAGCGACGTCCCAGGACGCATCGCCGACCCATTCATTTTAATGCGCATGCGGAAACGAGTAATTAATCCCCAGACAATAACAAGATGTGATAGAAAAGTAGGGCCACAAATTTTCCAAAGCAAACCACACCTTTATACATACATATAACATGTCTTATACAATACTAGTCTATAAATATGTACAAGGTCTACAAACAGAGGGGTTCAAAGTGCTACAAAAACATTAGGCATTCGAGTCCTCCTCCGAGTACACCAGGGATCCTGGATCCGAGGCACGGGTCCACCACCGAGCCACCAGGAGGATTTGCAGTGCCTTTTCCAAAAGCAACCTCTAGCACATACTGAGGTACCTCAGATTCCAGTATGGGGCCCTCTCTCTGTCCATTCCGATCCTGACGGTACCATGATCTGTATTAATGGGGTACTTTATGAGGAAGACCCACATCAACCTAAACCACAAACCACACAAGTTCGTACTCTCATCCCTTATGGTCCCCATGAAGCGGAATGAAATACCTCTGCTCTGTGACCTTCTTCAGTTGATCAAAATGCTCAGGAGGAGCTGCCATCTAGGAATTTGAAAATGTTATCCCACAACGGGGTGAGATGACGTCTCAGCAAGTTCACCCCCTAAGCCTCGACTAGGAAGAAAATATGCCCAAAGGGCTGCCTAAGTACAAGCACAAGTCAGATGACTTACCTTTGCCTCAAATTCCTCCTGCAAGTGAGTACAATTTAAATAATCACCAAATCATTTCAATTTAGATCAACATCGATTAGTCAACTTACTCGACTCCTCACGACCTTCTCTTGGCCGGCCCATTCAATACTATCTATAAAGTCCGATCATATCAGGACTGCTCACACTAAGCTGAAAATAGATAGTATTGTGACATCCTGAATTTCCAGTACTGTTTTCAATTGAATAAATTGAGCATTTCATTGACGCGTCTATAGTGCTATTCTCAGAGCCGATCACTCGTGAGATAACTAGATTATCTGGGGAAGTCATTAAGAGATTTCAATGCAATGGACTTGAGAATTCGACCAGAAGTCGACTGCTCGATCGTGTTAGTCTACAAGGGTCATTACGGCATTGTCAAAATCGATAAGAGATCAGGGATAGGTCGATTTGACAAAGATGTGTGATCAAAGTGTGGGTGATTCCACCTGTGGGTACCCCGTGCTCGTAATTGAAACTTTGAGATTTTCACGACCACTGAGAGTTACCAATGTGTTGAGTGGGTTCATAGTGGCTTGAAGAAAATCGACCACGGGTCATTTGCACTGAAAAGTTCTGAAAGTTATCCAGTAGCCTAGGTCATGCTAAAAATGCGCCGAATGAAAATAACCGCGAATTTGAACCCGATTTCAGAAATTAAAAGTTCTGCGATGTCACGAGCTATTTTAGGAATGTCAACTCATCCTCCGAAGATTTTTCAGAGATTCCAGGATTTTTGCAGAAAATCGATACAAACGTTGCGGAAAATTAGCGGAAATTCGTATAGGCCAAATTAAAGGAAATTTGGACTTCCAAGCTGAGACTTTGAGTGTTGGGGATTTATAGAAAATTGTTTGGGATTTTTCTTCGTTGAAATCGGACCTCAATTTGGGGAATTGAGTAAGGAAATTGAATTTTATTGAGTGAAATTCGGTTTTGGACAAAGGGCTGGAAATTCTTGCATCAAAAATTGATTTAATGGAAAATCCAACTCAAGAAAGAAATAAGGGGACATGAAGATAAGCTTGAAAGACTAGTTGGGCACCCTAATGATGAAATTGGGATAACCATGGACTTTTCTCCCATTCTTCCCATCCACTTCAATCTTTTATTTCTGCTTTGCTTTCTTCCTTTCTGTTTTCCCCTGTGAAGCTGCCATCTGCGACCGAGCCCGCTACTTCTTCTCCACTCGCCTACCATCTTCGTTTCTTCATACGTCCGGTGAAGACCCCAGCTTTGGCCAGTCTTGCCTCCTTCATGTCTTCAGCTCCTTGGACCGCCAACACCGTTTGAAGATGGAGTCAACCATCCACCAGCCGAAGCTCCTTCGTTGACCGCAGCTCCTTCGTGCGTTGTTTAGCTCTGAAGATCAATGAAGACCACTGCAGCTGCCACGTTGAAGCCATCATCCATCGAAGAAGCCATTGAAGTCAGTCTCTCAGATCCCATCTCCACGGACGTTCTTCGCCAGCTCGTTAGTCATGCCGCCCTTAGCCTCAACGAATTCGCTGCCGCTGTCTTTCAGTGCGTGACGCCAGCTCGCCAACGCCCATCTGTTGCCTCGACCTTGCTGCCCACTTGAAGAAGCTGCTGCCGCGTCTCCTTCGTGCGCGTTAGTCAACGCTCAGCTTCAGCATCATCGTTTCGTCCGTGACGCTTGCCCTATCCAAGCATCCACGCTGCCCTCAGCTTCGCTGCTTCGATTTTTCTTCCCAGTAGTCGTCCACGAGCTCGCATGAATTCGGCCCAACAGTCTAGCGAATCCTCCATGAAGATAGCCCATGATCCAGCTTTGCTCAGCCCATCTTCAGTAGTCCTCAGCCCACAAGTGCAGCAGCCCAGTTTTTGAGGCCCAATTCCAGCTCACTTGAAGTCAGCCCAAGAAGCCAGCGAAGCCCATGAAAGTTCAAAGCCCGTTCAGCCCGCTTCAAGCCTAGCCTATTTTAGCAACAAATCTCAGTTTGGGCTGAGATTTGTTGGGCCAAGTTTAAGCCTGGTTTAAGTCCGTGGGTGTTGTCGCGAGCCCAAGTTCGGCCGCTGTCGCGATGTTCCGGTCTTCGTTTTGCACAAGTGAGTTTTGCTCACTAATGCTTTCTTAGTTTGCTAATGATGCTTAAGGGTTGATTAGATTTAATTAAGTGCAATTAGGTGGTTAGTTTAGTTTAGAATACTTTAATTAGTGACTTCATGATGCATGTTAGGTGTTTGGTTCGTGTAATGAGCGAGTAGAGACGTACTCCTATTTATTGAATGCATCTCAGGATTTTTCCCAATCCGTTTTGGCGTCCAATTAGGCATTACGGGCTTAAATTGGATTTTTAGTATTTAATTATTAATTTTCAAAATTAACTTAATTATTTATTTATTTTCCGGAAATTAGGCGGGGATAGTCGACAATCAGAATTTTATGCTGATTGTCGTGGGCGCAATCCATTTATTTAATTGAGCTTTATTTTGTGCTGAATTGAATTATTTGCGAAATTAGGAATTATTCTTTAATTGAATAATCTTTGGTTATTAATTGAAAAATAACCGAGTATCGGTTGATAATGCCAAAAATGTTTGAGTAGACTATAGAAAATGTGGGGGTTATGGAAAGGAAAATATTATATTTTGGTTAAGGCCAACCGTGTGCCCACGTACGATATTTTATCGAGTATGAAATGCTGTGTGATGTGGCTCGTTGACTATTACATCGCTTTGCCATATAGGATGCCTTAGAGAATGCACGTAAATTGCCAAATATATATCAGGCCTGTGTGGCGATAATTGATCATGCCTGTGTGGCGTAGATCGTGCCCCCGTGGCCGTATTTCTGTGTGTCAAGTATCATGCCCGTGTGGCTGAAAGTAATTGGAATACCTGAGAGCATGCACATAAATTGTTTATTATATATCATGTTGGCGAAAACGACGCTGGAGAGCATTAATGTAGCTCTGTGACTAAGTATACTATTGGAGGTTATATAGTGTGGAGTGAGATGACCTAGAAATGGTCTGACTGATATGTAATTGACTAGGTCGATTGATCATTGTTTTGATATGATGTCGTGAATTGATTGATTGAATTGAAGTGACCGGTGAATGGTCTGATTGACATGTAATCGACTAGGTCGATTGATCGAGATATCGATTTGTGATGTGATTGCTTGGGTGCCTATTGAGCTGTGCTAATTTGCAGGTGGAATCTGAGGCCAAGGTAAGTCCTCTAACTCGTGTGTGCATAGGCAGCTCGGATAGCGTATTGGTTTACTAATCGAATCTGAGGGGGTAGAACTTGCTGAGACGTGGTCTCAATGGTTATTGTATAACCATTTCAGGGCCCTGATGAGAAGCCCGAGGAGAAGGAACTTGAGAAGGAGAACCTTGATGTGAAATCGGAGGAGGATTACTTATTAGATGATCCTGATGATGAGCTAGAAGAAGATGAGGAACTTGAAGAAAATGAGCTTAGTGAAGAGGAATCAGAGGAGGATTAGGATGATGATCCTGAGTACGATCCGGATGAGGACTAAGATCCCATCCCGTTTTATGTGAACCTTGTGTTTCTGTGGATAGGTGTTAGGTCAAACTTATATTGATAGTTTTGTAAAATACTATGGGTTGTGCTATGTATAAAAGTAAGGTTGTGAATTTTATTATGAAAAATTATGGCCCTGCTTTTCTATCCCATTGCTTTACTGTTTGGGGATTTATAATTGCTTCCGCATGTGCTTATGAAAAGGAAATGGTCGGCGATAAGTAGTCTTGGGATATCGTAATTAAAATCGACCAAGGTAAAAGATGTGTGCATGCCTGAGGATCGGGGCGTGACAAGTATAGCTCACTCTAAGTTGATAAAGTATACTGCTCGCGTTAAGTTAACATATCAGAGCTCGTAGGTTGATATAGTATACTATCAATGCTCACTCTAAGCTGAAAATGTATACTGCTCGCGCTAAATCGATATATCAGAGCCCGTAGGTTGATATAGTATACCGGTATATTGCACGCGCTAAGCTGACATATCAAGCCCGCAGGCTTATATAGTATACTATCCTGACCATCTAACAAATTCACCATTTTTATCATACCCGATAAAAATAATCGTGTGTGGGTACACGGTCAGCCTTAGCTAAAATATAATATTTTCCCTTTTGAAAATCCCACTAATTTCAACAGTCCATAAATAGGCATTGTAAACTGACGCCCGGTAATTTTCTAATTAATTTCAACAGTCCATTGCAATTAGCACGAAATTTCGGTTATTGGCTATCTCGGTCTAATTTCTGAAAATAATTAATTAATTAAATAATTATGAAAATTAATTAATAAATACCAAAAATGCACACTTAAGCCGGAAAAGCTTAATTAAATATCGATTCGGGTTCAGAAAATTTCCGAACCTATCTAAATAAATACTACAGCCTATTTACTTACTAACTGTATTAATCTAGCCACCTAACATGCATCATGGATTAACTAAATCACTAATCCATTCTAATTAACCACCTAAACCCTAATTAACCTAAACTAATCAACCCTTAAGTGTCATTAGCTCCCTAAGCAAGGATTAGTGAGTAAACTCACTTGATTAATGATCCGGTTGAACCACGATGATGGCAAGGTAGAGAGGATCGACAAACTCCAAAGTGGGAACACCAAGCGAGGTCCTGAAGGGCTCTAAAGCGAGAACACCAAGCGAGGTCCTGAAGGGCTCCAAAGCAAGCCTCAAAGGTCAACGGGTTTGCTGGGTTTTTCGGTTCTATCCTTGAACCGAAGGACTGCTCGGCTTGGCTAGCTTGGGCTGAAACGGCGAGGAAGGAAGGCGGACGGTAGCAGCGGCCTATGTGACATCCTGAATTTCAGGTTCTGATGTCGATTGGATAAGTTGGGCATTTCATCAATGCGACTATAGTGCTTTTCTCTGAGATGGCCACTCATGAGATAACTGACCTATCAGGTGAAGCCATTAAGGGATTTAATTGCAATAGACTTGAGAATTCGACTAGGAATCGACTACTCGACCGTGCTAGTCTGCAAGGGTCACTTGTGGCACCCTCGAAACGGCCCCCGATCCATTAGGGTCACCACGGCCGCACCTTTCACTTGACCTGATAATATTTCACTCTGATACCATAGAATTATAATGAGGTCCATAAGTCCTGGGGGTTTATATCTTTTAGATCGGTCCCAACGCAGTTCATATAGTGGAAGCATATTCAAAATCTCCCTATCCCATACTCAAACAAAATAATGCAATGGACACCAACTACACATTTTACATAAGTTAGAGCCGAGCACTTTTATTTACATAACTTGATGGATATCATGAGTCGGTACATCAAAAGGCCAAGGCTTTTCTAAGCTCGGCTATATACCAAAAGTACCCGACTCCACAGCAGTCATGTATATCGGTCCATCATCCAGTGTCGGCAGTCCAAAAAGCTTCGTCTGCTACTCGTCATGCTTAGTCACACCCAGCTCGGTCCGTCAGCTGGCGGCGACAGCATCCCCAGCATGATCCCATCACGGCAGACATGCACAAATAGAAACTCCTGAATGATTGGGTTGGCGGGCAAACCAACGTCATATAAGACCAGAACCCGCACACGAACAAAAACTAACCCCCATATCTCGGGGTGATGATGCTCCGTACACTCACACTCGACATCGGTCGGTATGCCATAGAAGGTGCCTAGGGTGATTGGTAGCAAAGGCATGTCTCCTAGTCTGAAATGTTAGTCCCCAAAAGGGGTGAGTACAACCACTCAGTAGTAAAAGATCCATCAAACTACACAATGCAACAAGCAAGACAAACAAGATTCCATGTGAAATGCACATAACATCTATGCCACCATGCATATATATCCATTAGGTTTATTCCATGCCTTAATAACCACATTTTCAATACAAATATTACCAACTCAAAATTCATAGACAACTCATGTACCATGCCATATGCACACACACATGCACATGATTTATTTCCCATTTTGATATTCAAAAGAATCTCATTTTTTTCCCGGGGACCAGTGTTTGCATCCCTCAGGGCTTTCGCATCCAACTTGGCATCGCGAGACCTCCGACACACACCTCCGGGCATCCGGCACACACCTCCCGGCATCTCGCACCCCACTTGGCATCACGAGGCACATCCGGGGCTCGCCATGAAAATGGTTGCCCCTTCCATCCAGATTTACGTACAATACTTACAACCGGGCATCTCGAAACTCCCAAGGACCTCCGACACACACCTCCGGGCATCCAATCGGCGTCCACTCACTCGACCCTATGGGCATCCCGACACTCCCGAGGCATCGCCGTCTCAGCTGTCTGACGGTATCATCAACATCATAATATATACATATATGTCTCACTTTGAAAATAACATTTGATGCAATAATGTCACAAGTTTCAATGAGTTTATAAAGCCTCATCAATTTTTGATGTCACATGATATGCTGAATATCACCACATCCATTGTATAAATAACGACCCAAGGCGTCACAACTCATAGAGCATATCAATTGTTCTTGAAATAAAACAGTTTTCGAACAAAACAGAATGCACTCCACTAATTGAAATTCTGGAAAAATTAGTAAACGATCTCAATAAATTCTAAAAATTTAACATGTTATAAACAAGGTCTAGGGGAATTTTTTTTTATTTTTATGAAGAACGCCAAGTTGAGAAAATTTCGTATGAATCGCAATGGTCTGTGCATCACAGCCATAAAATTTCAAACACCACTATTACACAGTTTCAATAAAAATTTCGGTATAACCACTAAATGAACTCAGAAAATTCTGAAATTTTTATATTTTATAGATAAAACCTAGAGGTAAAAGTTTTGTGAAGAACTCTAAGTCTAATTCCTTATAGATCAAGAGCTATAATCACCATAACTCTCCCTAACCCTCTGTAACAGTCTCCAGGTTTAACATTTTCAAAGAAAAATCGTTTTATCGATCAATACTTGTCCGTTTCTTCTCAAATTTTATTATGTTACTACTCAAGATATCATCTACAACTTTAATCAAGGACACAAAGTCAAATTTCCACTAGATAATTGCATAAAATTCATGGAGTCGCCAAAGGTCAAGCTGTTTTTCCATGAAACAGTTTGCTAGTCCTAAAGAACTACTTCTATTCTTTCGAATTCCAGCATCCAGCATCAAAATTCAAGCATCTCCAAATCTATTACACTTCACTAGACAACCACAACACAGCATAATGTAGAACAATGGACTTCACTTGCCTTAAGTCCGACGTAACCATAGCAAGCAAAATGGCAACTTGCGGACTTCGGGTGCAGCTCAATCGATGGCAAAGCTAGGCGGTGTCGACGGCGGCAACAGGCATGCTCACGGCGGGGCTGGTCTCCTTCTTTCCCTCGCCGATGCACCCTCACGAACTCTCTCCTTCTCTCGGACTCTCTCTCTCTTTTTCTCTCGGTCACTCTCTCTTTTCTCTCGGTTACTCTCTCTCTTTATCCCTCTCTCGATCACTCCGCCCCCTTCCCTTTCTTTTTGTTTTCTTAATTAGCTAGTAATCATGAGGTTTTGCATGTATTACTTCTGGTGGAAGCAGGAGACAATGACACCTCATGCAGCCGTGTCTTCCCATGAGGAGTCCTTTTGCCACTTGTTGGATTTCTTGCATGGATGTGGCCTCATTCAGCTAGGCCTTGGTCGACTAAATGAAGAGGAAATGTGGGCTGTCTTGGGTGTTTTGGGCCTTAAGTATCTAGCCCACATTTGCTCCTAATGTTCTGCCTTAATCCCCGCTTATAATTACATAATTACAAATATTTGCATGGCCATATAATATTATAACATTAATCAAGGGTTATTTGATTCATAAGGTACACGGCCAAGTATAGAAAATTTCTTATCAATTTATCTTTTAGTACAACCTTGATCACACATGAGCATATGATAGATTTCCAACAAAACAATAGTTCATTCAATGCTCGGCCTTTGCTTAATTGTAATCCATTGGTCTAATGACTATAATATAGTTCGATGGTGCTTCCATCACCTAGTCATGGGTAGTAGTGTATCTAGGGATCGTCACAAAATTTCGGATGCCACAATTCTCCCCTCCTTAGAGAATTTCGTCCTTGAAATTAGACATCATTTATGTCTCTATAAATAAGTGAGGATACCTTTCCCTCATCTCATTTTCACTTTCCCGTGTGGCTTCCTCCACATCGTGATGTCGCCATAATATCTTAACCAATGGAATTTTCTTGGTCCTAAGAATTTGCTCCTTTCGATCCAGTAGTTGCACAGGCTCCTCAATGTATCTCACTTTCTCATCCACTTTGATGGCTTCATGATCGAGTATATGTCCTGGATCGGGCTGATACTTTCTTAGCATCGATATGTGGAATACATCATGCAAGTTCTCTAGCTTAGGAGGTAAAGCTAGTCAATAGGCTACATTCCCTATTCTTTATAATGTCTCAAAAGGTCCAACGAATCTATGGCTCAACTTACCCTTCATTCCAGATCGAGATATTCCTTTCATAGGGGATACCTTAAGGAATACATGATCCTCCACATTAAACTCTAAAGGTCTTCTACGCTTATCTGCGTAGTCTTTCTATCTACTATGGGCTGTTTTAAGTCTTTTCCTGATAATTTCAATAGCCTCAGTGGTAACTTGTACCAGTTCAGGTCCCGTCAATCTCCTTTCATCTACTTCATTCCAACAGATAGGGGTCCTGCACCTTCTTCCATATAATGCTTCATACGGAGCCATGCCTATACTTTTCTGAAAGCTATTGTTATAGGTGAACTCTATTAAGTGCAACTTTTCATCCCAACTTCCCCTAAAATCAATAATACAAGCTCTCAGCATATCTTCCAGAGTCTGGATCACTCTTTCCATTTGTCCATCTGTTTGAGGATGAAAAGCAGTACTAAATTGAAGCTTTGTTCCTAAGGCATTTTGGAGACTTCCCAAAAAATTTGAAGAAAACCCAGAGTCTCGATCAGATGTGATCGTTACAGGAATACCATGTAAGCGTATTACCTAGCTTACATATATCTCAGCAAGTTTACCCATCGGGTAGTCTACGTAGATTGCTAGGAAATGGGTAGATTTAGTCAAGCGATCTACTATCACCCAGATTGAGTCGTGACCATTTGATGTCCTTGGTAATCCTTGCACAAAGTCCATCGTCACATGCTCCCATTTCCATTTTGGTACATCTAATGGTCTCAATAGTCCTGCAGGTTTGCGGTGTTCCACTTTCACTTGTTGGCATGTTAAACACTGCGAAACGTGTTTAGCTATATCCGTCTTCATGCCATTCCACCAAAATTGATGACGTAAATTTCTATATATTTTTGTGCTACCCGGATGAATACTATAATTACTCCTATGTGCTTCCGACAGAATTTCCCTTTTTATTTCTTCATTATCGGGAACACAGAGCCATCCTTGGCATCTTACTACTCCATCCTTAGAGACTTGAAACTCTGGTCTTTTCCCTAAAGACACAGCATTTCGTATCTTCACAATCTCCAGATTAGATTCCTGTAGAATCTTAACTTTCTGAATAATTTCGGGCTCAATCCTTGATGCAGTGAGCATACCGGTAAGGTGGTCTATTTCCAACTTGAAGTCTGAATCTGCTATTGACTTTAACAGGTTCCATTCTGTTATCCTTAGACTAGCCATGTCCATAGCCGACTTTCGACTAAGGGCATCTGCCACCTTATTTGCCTTCCCTAGGTGGTATCGTATTTCACAGTCATAATCCTTTAATAATTCCATCCACCTTCTCTGTCTCATGTTCAACCCTTTTTGCGAAACCAAATACTTCAAGCTCTTATGATTTGTATAGATTTCAAACTTCTCTCTATACAGATAATGTCTCCATATTTTCAAAGCAAACACTATAGTTGCCAATTCTAAATCATGGGTTGGGTAATTTAACTCATGAGGTTTCAACTGCCTTGATGCATAAGCTATGACCTTGCCATGCCGCATCAAAACACATCCTAGTCCTTTATGAGATGCATCACTATACACCGTGAATCCATAAGATCCATATGGTATAGTTAGAATTGGAGTTGTAGTTAATTTCCTTTTAAGTTCCTGAAAACTTCTTTCACATTTTCCACTCCATTCAAACCTTACATTCTTTCGGGTCAATTTCATTAAAGGGCCTGCCAATTGTGAGAATCATTCGATAAACCTCCTATAATAGCCAGCCAGTCCCAAGAAACTCCGTATTTCTATTGGTGTTGTCGGCCTCGGCCAATTTACTACCATCTCAATTTTTGCAGGGTCTACTGCAATTCCATTTCCCGACACCATGTGTTCTAAAAATATTATCTGGTCTAGCTAGAATTCACATTTACTGAATTTGGCGTATAACTTATGATCTCTTAGTGTTTGCAATGTTATCCTTAGGTGTCGTTCATGTTCTTCAGGTCCTTTAGAATATATCAGGATATCATCAATGAAGACAATTCCAAACCAATCCAGATAAGGCTTAAATATCCTGTTCATTAAATCCATGAATGCGGCCGGTGCATTCGTTAATCCAAAAGGCATAACTAGGAACTCATAATGTCCATAACGAGTCTTAAATGCAGTCTTAGGAATGTCTTCTTTCTCTATCCTTAACTGATGGTATCCTGACCTTAAGTCAATTTTAGAAAAGACTGAACTTCCTTGCAATTGAACAAATAAATCATCAATTCTAGGCAAGGGATACTTATTCTTTACAGTCACTTGGTTCAGCTGTCTATAGTCAATACATAAACGCATCTACTCGTCTTTCTTTTTCACAAATAGGACTGGTGCACCCCAAGGTGAAGCACTTGGCCTAATAAATCCCTTATCAAGCAACTCTTGTAGTTGCACCTTCAATTCCTTTAGCTCCATTAAGGCCATTCTATATGGGGCTTTCAATATTGGTCCCATTCCAGGCATTAGTTCAATTTTAAATTCAATCTCTCGTTCCGGTGGTAATCCGGGCAACTCCTCAGGAAACACATCCTGAAATTCCCTGACTATTCGAATCTCATCGAATTTTGTCACTTTCTTAGTAAGATCTCTTACTATCGCTAGGTATCCTTGACATCCTTTGTCAAGTAGTTCATGAGCTTTTACCATTGAAATGATGGCTATAGAGGGGTTTGTCTAACCTCCGAAAGATTCAAAACTAGATTGGTCAAGTAACATGAATTGGATCACTTTCCTATAGCAATCCACCTTAGCCCGATACTTATGGAGCCAGTCCATTCCTATGATAACATCAAAGTCATACATAGCCATCATGACTAGATCTATTTCCATATCTCGTTCTTCTATAGTTATCTTACATTTTGCACATACCATCGTAGATAATACCATATTTTTTAATGGCGTGGAAACACAAAGAGGTGTCTCAAGAAATGTAGTTTCTATTTTACTTAATTGTCTATATCTTTCAGATACAAATGAATGTGTAGCACCCGTATCAAACAATGCATATGCCTTTTGCCATTTATGAAAATCGTACCTGAGATAACGTTTTTGGAAGCTTCCACTTCTTCTTGGGTGACCGCATACACCTTTCCTTGTGTTGGTGGTCTCTGTGGATTCCTTTGTGGATATGGTCCAACAGTACGTTGTTGTACTAGTCGCATCGGGTTGACATTCGACTGCGACCTCTCTTGTGGACAATCTTTCTTGAGGTGACCTACCTATCCACAACCATAACATTTCAGCCGTCCATTGCAAGGTCTTGGGCCATGTTGCCCATCGCATCTTCGACAAGCATTATTTTGAAAGGGGGCTTTTCCAAAATTTAGGCCATCCCTGGCTTTTCCAAAGTTACTCTTTTTCTTAGATTCCCAGGTCTGACCTTGACCAGGATAGGGTCTCTTACCCCGTCTGATATCACTAAAGTTCAACTGTCTCTTAGACTCTGATTGCTCTCTCATCAATTCCTATTCCACCAACTGTGCCCTTTCATAAATCTCATTATAATCCCTTATATTCAAAGGCACTAATTGTTTCTTGATATCAGTCCTCAACTCTTTCAGGAATCTCTTAGCTTTTTCTTCTTGATCATCAATCAACCTAGGAGCATATCTAGACAATTCGGAAAATTTTGCTTCATACTGGTCTACTGTCAGCTCCATTTGTTCCAACTGAACAAATTCAATGATCTTCTTATCCCTGGCATAGTCAGAAAAATGCTTTCTATTGAAAGCTCTAATAAATTCGTCCCAATTTATGTCAGTACCTGGTGGAAAGATCGTGTCTCTTGAAGCTCACTACTAAAATTTTGCATTTCCCTCAAGCTGGTACTCTGCCAAAGTTATTTTCTCAGCATCGTTACAGTTCAACAACCGGAAAATTCGTTCCATTCCATCTATCCATTGTTCCGCCTCCTCAGGACTTCCTGTTCCACTAAACTTAGGTGGCTTCAGCTTCAGAAATTATTCCACCGGTCCTTGAGGGCGACGTTCTACTCCAGGTTGTTGCTACGCTTGTCTTTCCATCAGATTTCCTATATTGGCCAATGCCTGCAGGATGTTTTCCATTCGGGGTTTAGCCCTTGTAGCAGAGGCTTCAGCCCTCGATGGATGAGAACTTCCAGCTCGTACCATGACTTTCCTGCAGTTTCCAAGCATTTGCCTCAGGAATAATCTGTGACTCAATGTCTCCATTTAAAAGTAACTACAACTATATATAAGTAACATAAACATGTTACTAGCACCTAAAAGCAACTCATAATAATTACTAGGGATCTACGAGTGAATGCCCATCACCCGTTGTTCAAAGTTAGTCAACTATCCTAGTTAGTATGTTATGGTATGCATTGTCATCATATTCCTCAACTTCCAGATGAGGCTCCTTATCACTCCACATATAACCATCGCTCTGATACCACCCGCCGTGGCACCCCCGAAACGGCCCCCGATCCGTTAGGGTCGCCATAGTTCGCTTACTTTTCACTTGACCTAATAATATTTCACTCTGATACCATAGAATTATAATGAGGTCCATAAGTCCTGCGGGTTTATATCCTTTAGATCGGTCCCAACGTAGTTCATATAGCGGAAGCATATTCAAAATCTCCCTTTCCCATACTCAAACAAAATAATGCAATACACACCAACTACACATTTTATATAAGTTAGAGCCGAACACTTTTATTTACATAACTTGATGGACATCATGAGTCGGTACATCAAAAGGCCAAGGCTTTTCTAAGCTCGGCTATATACCAAAAGTACTCAACTCCACAACAGTCATGTATATCGGTCCATCATCCAAAGTGTTGGCATTCCAAAAAACTTCATTTGCTACTCATCATGCTCAGTCACACCCAGCTCTGTCCGTCAGCTGGCGGTGGCAGCATCCCCAGCATGATCCCATCACAGCGGACATGCACAAACAGAAACTCCTGAATGACTGGGCCGGCGGGCAAACCAACGTCATACAAGACCAGAACCCGTACACAAACAAAAACTAACCCCCATATCTCGAGGTGATGATGCTCCGTACACTCACACTGGACATCGGTTGGTATACCATAGAACGTGCTTGGGGTGACTTGTAGTAGAGGCATGTCTCCTAGTCTGAAATGTTAGTCCCCAAAAGGGGTGAGTACAATCACTCAGTAGTAAAAGATCCATCAGACTACACAATGCAACAAGCAAGACAAACAAGATTCCATGTGAAATGCACATAACATCTATGCCACCATGTATATATATCCATAAGGTTTATTCCACGCCTTAATAACCACATTTTCAATACCAAATATTACCAACTCAAAATTCATAGACAACTCATGTACCATGCCATATGCACACACACATGCACATGATTTATTTCCCATTTTGATATTCAAAAGAATCTCATTTTTTTTCCTGGGGACCAGTGTTTGCATCCCTCTAGGCTTTCACATCTAACCTGGCATCGTGAGACCTCTGGCACACACCTTCGGGCATCCGGGACACACCTCCGGGCATCTTGCACCCCACCTGGCATCACGAGGCACATCTAGGGCTCGCCATGAAAATGGTTGCCCCTTCCATCCGAATTTACGTACAATACTTACAACCGGGCATCTCGAAACTCCCGAGGACCTCTGACACACACCTCCGGGCATCCAATTGGCGTCGACTCACTCGACCCTATGGGCATCCCGACACTCCCGAGGCATTGCTGTCTCAGCCGTCCGACGGTATCATCAATATCATAATATATACATATATGTCTCACTTTGAAAATAACATTTGATGCAATAATGTCACAAGTTTCAATGAGTTTATAAAGCCTCATCAATTTTTGATGTCACATGATATGCTGAATATCACCGCATCCATTGTATAAATAACGACCCAAGGCATCACAACTCATAGAGCACATCAATTGTTCTTGAAATAAAACAGTTTTCGAACAAAACAGAATGCACTCCACTAATTGAAATTCTGGAAAAATTAGTAAACGATCTCAATAAATTCTAAAAATTTAACATGTTATAAACAAGGTCTAGGGGAAAATTTTTTTATGAAGAATACCAAGTTAAGAAAATTTCGTATGAATCGCAATGGTCCGTGCATCACAGCCATAAAATTTCAAACATCACTATTACACAGTTTCAATAACAATTTCGGTATAACCACTAAATGAACTCAGAAAATTCTGAAATTTTTATATGTTATAGATAAAACATAGAGGTAAAAGTTTCGTGAAGAACTATAAGTCGAATTCCTTATAGATCAAGAGCTATAATCACTATAACTCTCCTTAACTCTCTGTAACGGTCTCCAGGTTTAACATTTTTAAAGAAAAATCGTTTCACCAACCAATACTTGTTCGTTTCTTCCAAAATTTTAGTATGTTACTCCTCAAGATATCATATACAACTTTCATCAAGAACACAAAGTCAAATTTCCACTAGATAATTGCATAAAATTCATGGAGTCGCCAAAGGTCAAGCTGTTTTTCCATGAAACAGTTTGCTAGTCCTAAAGAACTACTTCTATTCTTTCGAATTCCAGCATCCGGCATCAAAATTCAAGCATCTCCAAATCTATTACACTTCACTAGACAACCACAGCACAGTATAATGTAGATCAATGGACTTCACTTGCCTTAAGTCCGACGTAACCACAGCAAGCAAAATGGCAACTTGCGGACTTCGGGTGCAGCTCAATTGACGGCGAAGCTAGGCGGTGTCGACGGCGGCAGCAGGCGTGCTCATGGCGGGGCTGGTCTCCTTCTTTCCCTCGCCGATGCACCTCACGAACTCTCTCCTTCTCTCGGACTCTCTCTCTCTTTTTCTCTCGGTCACTCTCTGTTTTCTCTCGGTTACTCTCTCTCTCTCGATCCCTCTCTCGATCACTCTGCCCCCTTCCCTTTCTTTTTGTTTTCTTAATTAGCTAGTAATCATGAGGTTTTGCATGTATTAATTCTGGTGGAAGCAGGAGACAATGACACCTCATGCAGCCGTGTCTTCCCATGAGGAGTCCCTTTGCCATTTGTTGGATTTCTTGCATGGATGTGGCCTCATTCGGCCAAGCCTTGGTCGACTAAATGAAGGGGAAATGTGGGCTGTCTTGGGTGTTTTGGGCCTTAAGTATTTAGCCCACATTTTCTCCTAATGTTCCACCTTAATCCCCGCTTATAATTACATAATTACAAATATTCGCATGGCCATATAATATTATAACATTAATCAAGGGTTATTTGATTCATAGGGTACACGGCCAAGTATAGAAAATTTCTTATCAATCTATCTTTTAGTACAACCTTGATCACACATGAGCATATGATACATTTCCAACAAAACAATAGTTCATTCAATGCTCGGCCTTTGCTTAATTGTAATCCATTGGTCTAATGACTATAATATAGTCCGATGGTGCTTCCATCACCTAGTGATGGGCCGTAGTGTATCTAGGGATCGTCACAAAATTTCGGATGCCACATCATTATGGTACAATTGATCAGAGATCAGAGATAGGTCGATTCGACTGAGATGTGTGATCAAAGTGTGGGTGATCCACCTGATTGCAAAATTCTCGTTGATCGGCACTAAACCGATTTTTTGTCGTTTTGGGTACCCTATGTCCGTATTTGAAACCTCGAGATTTTCACGACCACCGAGAGTCGCCAATGTGTCGAAGAGGTACGTGTGGTTCGAAGAAAATCGACCACGGTTTGATTGCACCAAAAATTCCTAAAAGCTACCCGGTAGGCTAGGTCATGCTAAAACCGCATATGATTGAAATTAACCGCGAATTTGAATTCGATTATAGAAATTGAAGGACCTGTCGTGTCACGAATCATTTTAGGAACGCTGACTCGTCTTTCGAGGAATTTTCGGCGAGTTTGAGATTTTTACGGAAAATTGATACGGACGTTTCGGAAAACGAACGGAAATTTGGATTGGCCAATTTGAAGGGACTTTTGGCATCTGGTGTGAGTCAAAAGGTGAAAGGAAATTTCGTGGGCTTTTTCCGTATAAATCGGACCTTAATCGAAGAAGTTTGTTCAAAAATTGGATTCCGAGAAAAATGAAATAGAATTCGGATTCGAGGGAAATTCATGGGATAGAGGGACCTTCTCATCTTGGTCTTCAATGGGACTTCAAATTGTGTAATTAGTGAAGAAATTGGCCTTAGGATGACCAATTGACAAAGTGTTTTGAAGTTGATCAAGATTATAATTTTGATTTTAATATATTTTTCCTTTTTCCCTTGGTCCTATGCCCCTTCAAGTATACCCCCTTGGCCGCAAGTTTTCTCTTTTCTTTCTTCTCTCTCTCTCTCTCTCTCTCTCTCTCTCGGTTCGTTGCCCCATCGACAGCCCTTCTGCAAAGTCTCAATTTTATTTTTTCTCCTTTGACTTTTGGTCTATTCTTATCCTCTACCTTTGCACGTTTCTTTTATTCTCTCACTCTCTCTCTTCAGTGGCTTGGACGATCCCTTTTCCCCTTGGTATTCTTCTGTTTTGCTTGTAATTTTCCTTTCCCATTTGTTCTCTGCCCCACCGATGCCATAGCTTCACGTGCTACTCCTCTTGGGTCAACGGCATCACATATTCTGGACCAAGTTCGCTACCCCAATTAGGCATGTCTCCGCTGCATTGAAGCCACCTTCTCATCCACCTATGTCGGCCCGCCTTCGAAGCAAGTTCAGCAGTCCGTTCCAGTAAGCTCAGCAGCCTGTTTCAGCATGTCCAGCAGTCGTAGCTCGGCCCGGTTCACGGCCATTTCAGTCACAGCTGTAGCCCCACCCGCGGTAGTCCATTCTTGCCCGAACTGTGCCCGAAACAGCAGCTGTTGCAGCTCGTTTAGCCCTTGATCAGTGGCCAAAAACAGCAAGGGCTTGTGGGCATCGTGGCTTGTTTCCGAGCCCGTCCCGTCCCTGCTTGGTGGTCCTGCTTTTGAGGTTATCGTTCCTCGCCGCGACCCTGTCGTTTTGATCTGAGCAGATAATTAATCTAGTGAGTTTAACTTACTAATCCTCGCTTAGTAGGTTAATGACGCTTAATGGTTGATTAGTTTAGGCTAAGATTAGTTTTGTGGATAATTATAAGGGTTTAGTGAATTAGATAATTACTGATACATGTTAGGTGGTTAGTTTAGTGCAATTAATGAGTAAACACGTTCTAGTATTTATTTGACGAACCTCGGAATTTTTCCGGGTTCGTTTTGGCATTCAATTAGGCTTTTTCAGGCCTAAGTTGATTTATTGGCATTTATTTAATATTTTCCGTGATTATTTAATTAATTAATTATTTTCTGAAAATTAGATCGGGATAGTTGGTGACGGGAATTTTATGCTGATTATTGTGGTGCAATTTGTTTATTTAATTGAGCTCTAATTTGTGCTAATTTTGCATGATTGTGATTTTAAGATTTTATTCATAAATTAGTTAATTTTGGTAATTAATTGGAAAATTACCAGGCATCGGTCTACAGCGCCAAAAATCTATTTTTGGACTGTTGAAAGAAGTGGGAGAATCAAGAGTGAAATTATTGTATTTTGGCAAAGGCCGACCGTATATCCACACACGAGTATTTTTATCGGGTATGATAAAAATGATGAATTGGTTGTACGGTGAAAGTGGTATACTATATTGGCATGGGGTCCCTAATTTATCAGCTTTGGGCGATAAATTGACTATCATGTTTGGGTGAGCATATAAATAGTATACCATATTATCAGCTTTGGGCGAGCAATTTATTATCAGCTTGGGGTGAGCATATATAGTATACTATATTGGCTTGGGGGCCTAAATTATCAGCTTTGGGCGAGCATATATATATATAGTATACTATATTATCAGCTTTAGGCAAGCTATACTATCTATACTTTTAGCTTTGGGCTAGCGATTCTGTATTGATAGGACATTATAGATAGTGTTGAATGTATCGACTAGGGGAAGGTCGTGGTGACATGTAATCGATTGAGTTGATTAATCAATGATTCGATTTGATTGAATAATTGTTGAATTTTATTATCTGACAGGAAGGAACTGAGACCAAGGTAAGTTCTCTGACCCATGTTGTGCTTAGGCAGCCCTTAGGGCATATTGGCTTCCTAATTGGATTTTAAGCTGTATAACTCGCTGAGATATTGTTTCACTGGTTATTGTATAACCATTTTCAGGTCCTTAGATGGTGTTGGTGAAGGACCAGAAGCCCTGAAGTATGAGAAGGTGGAGATCAAAGAATCGGCGAACATGTCTAACTAGTGAATGCTAGGACAGTACCTTTTTTGGTTAAGCCAATACTTTTTCAAACAACCTAGTTTGTAAATAAACCCGCTTATCTATATAAGGTTTATTTTGGTTGTGGAAAATTGGTCCTACTTTCTTATCCCATTGTTTTATTGTCTAGGGATTATTTATATGCTTCCGCATGCGTACTAAAATAAATGGGTTGGCGATGTTACCTGGGACGTCACTATTTAATCGACCAGTGAGGGATGGGCACACGCTCGAGGATCGGGGTGTGACATCCCCGTTTAAGTGGTATCGGAGTAAGGTTTGTGTTCGGAGAGATAAGGTGCGATGAGTCATGGGATAGTTAGTAGGAATGACCTTTATTTCATGTTGGTGCATGTCAGTGATAGCTGATTGGTAGAATTAATTGTTTGGTGTGGATCACTTGAATTCTAATCTAGTATTGGAATCGAAAAATAGGTGTCTATAGGAGCCTATAGTATGAGTGATCAGGAGCCGATGACTCCTAGTAAGAGGGCTAGCCATTGTGACTCAGGGTAGAATACCGACATGGATCGGTGCCCGAGGTAGTTGTGGTAGAGCGCCGGCTCTGGCCAGCGCAAGTGTAAGAGTACCGCTGCAGGTCGGTACTAGGGTAGTAACACCGAACGATCCTAGTTTCGATGTGATCGTTCGGGCGCTAGGGTTCCTTGGGAAGTTGTTGAGCTAGCAAGCTCGGGATCCAAGCCGCCGCTGTCACTACCGCCGTTAGTGCCGTGAACGTTGTTGTTACCATTCCTGCTGAGGCCCAAATAGGAATTATGATCAGGGAGCAAGCTACCACGCCTGAGTCAAGGTTCAATTTAGGCAGAGATGGAAACTGGATTGGAAATGAGCCTATGACCGGAAAAAAGGTATTATATTCCACCCATTAGGAAAGGTGGGATAGACAAGTCAGCATCGAATCGGGATGTCGTGTGTTGCAGAAGACAAGATGAATCGGCTTCGTGCCATTTTAGGACGGGTGGTTGTTCTGACTGTGACCAACAGGGTCACTTGGCAAGAAGCTACTTCAGAAGGTCGATGGGACCACAATAGCAGTTGCCATCACCACTGATGGGATCGCAAGTACCATCACCGTCAATGGGATAGATCAGCTAGAGTGCGCCGTAGAGCACACCATAGGGTTTTTGGAACAGGCCTCCGGTACTAGAAAGAGTGCATGCTGTCATCTAACAGGAGATAGATGACTCATTAGATGGGTGCCAAATTATGGAAAGAAGCATGGATAAATCCAGTGTCCAGGTATGGCTAGAGCGTGCTGTGAGTGTGACCAACACGACCATCAGGTGAAGAATTGTCAGTAAAAGTCCAAGGGAGCACATATACTACTATCATAGGTAGGACGCTAATAGGATGGCGAAAGGGACGGGAATAGAACCGACCCTACACCAATCAGAGGAAGAATGTTCTTGGGAAGATCTCTCTCTCTCTCTCTCTCTCTCTCTCTCTCTCTCTCTCTCTTCGTTCGTTGCCCCACTGACAGCCCTTCTACAAAGTCTCAATTTCATTTTTTCTCCTTTGACTTTTGGTCTATTCTTATCCTCTACCTTCGCACGTTTCTTTTATTCTCTCACTCTCTCTCTTCGCTGGCTTGGACGACCCATTTTCCCCCTCGTATTCTTCTGTTTTGCTCGCAATTTTCCTTTCCCATTTATTCTCTGCCCCACTGATGCCATAGCTTCACATGCTACTCCTCTTGGGTCAATGGCAGCACATATTCTAGACCAAGTTCGCTGCCCCAATCGGGCCAATCTCCACTGCATCGAAGCCGCCCTTTCATTCGCCTACGTCGGCCCACCTTCAAAGCAAGTTCAGCAGCTCGTTCCAGCAAGCTCAGCAGCCTGTTTCAGCATGTTTAACAGCCGTAGCTCGGCCCGGTTCACGGCCGTTTCAGTCATGGCTGCACCCCCACCCGCGGTAATCGATTCTAGCCCGAGCCGTGCCCGAAACAGCAGCTATTGCAGCTCGTTCAGCCCTTGATCAGTGACCAAAAATAGCAAGGGTTTGTGGGCATCGTGGCTCATTTTCGAGCTTGTCCCGGCCTCGCTTGGTGGTCCCGCTTTGGAGGTTGTTGTCCCTCGCCGCGACCCTGTTGTTTTGATCCGAGCGGATCATTAATCTGATGAGTTTAATCACTAATCCTCGCTTAGTAGGTTAATGACGCTTAAGGGTTGATGAGTTTAGACTAAGATTAGTTTAGTGGATAATTAGAATGGTTTAGTGAATTAGATAACTACCAATGCATGTTAGGAGGTTAGTTTAGTGCAAATAGCAAGTAAACACGTTCTAGTATTTATTTGATGAACATTGAAATTTTTCCGGGTCCGTTTTGGCGTTCAATTAGGCTTTTTCCGGCCTAAGTTGATTTATTGAAATTTATTTAATATTTTCCATAATTATTTAATTAAATTTATTTTCAGAAAATTAGATTGGGATAGCTAATGGGCGGAATTTTATGTTAATTATTGTGGTGCAATCTGTTTATTTAATTGAGGTCTAATTTGTGCTAATTTTGCATGATTGTGATTTTAGGATTTTATTCCTAAATTAGTTAATTTTGGTAATTAATTGAAAAATTACCGGGCGTCGGTCTATAGCACAAAAAATCTATTTTTGGACTGTTAAAAGAAGTGGGAGAATCAAGAGTGAAATTATTGTATTTTGGCTAAGGCCGACCGTGTACCCACACACGAGTATTTTTATCGGGTATGATAAAAATGATGAATTGGTTGTATGGTGGAAGTGGTATACTATATTGGCCTGGGGGCCCTAATTTATCAGCTTCGGGTGAGCAATTTATTATCAGCTTTGGGCAACCATATAAATAGTATACCATATTATCAGCTTTGGGCGAGCAATTTATTATCAGCTTTGGGTGAGCGTATATAGTATACTATATTGGCCTGGAGGCCTAAATTATCAGCTTTGGGCGAGCTATATTATCAATACTTTTAGCTTTGGGCGAGCGGTCCTGTATTGATAGGACATTATAGATAGTATTGAATGTACCAACTAGGGGAAGGTCGTGGTGACATGTAATCGACTGAGTCGATCGATCGATGGTTCGATCTGGTTGAATAATTGTTGAATTTTATTATCTGATAGGAAGGAACTGAGACCATGGTAAGTCCTCTGACCCGTGTTGTGCTTAGGCAGCCCTTAGGGCGTATTGGCTTCCTAATTGGGTCTTAGGGGGTAGAACTCGCTGAGATATTGTTTCACTGGTTATTGTATAACCATTTTCAAGTCCTTACATGGTGTTGGTGAAGGACCAGAAGCCCTGAAGTATGAGAAGGTGGAGATCAAAGAATCAGCGAACGTGTCTGACTAGTGGATGTTAGGACAGTCCCCTTTTTAGTTAAGCTGATACTTTTGCAAACAACCTAGTTGGTAAATAAACCCGCTTGTCTATAAAAGGTTTATTTTGGTTGTGGACAATTGGTCGTACTTTGATATCCCATTGTCTTATTGTTTGGGGATAATTTATATGCTTCCACATGTGTATTAAAATGAATGGGTCGGTGATGCGTCCTGGGACGTTGCTATTTAATCGACCAGTGAGGGATGGGCGTGTGCTCGAGGATCGGGGTGTGACATCCCCCATTTAAGTGGTATCGGAGCAAGGTTTGTGTTTGGAGCAGTAAGGTGCGATGAGTCATGAGATAGTTAGTAGGGATGACCTTTATTTCATGCTGGTGCATGTCTGTGATAGCTGATTGGTAGAATTGTTTGTTTGGTGTGGATCACTTGAATTCTAATCTAGTATTGGAATCGGAAAGCAAGTGTTTATAAAAGCTTGTAGTATGAGTGATCAGGAGCCAAGGACTCCTAGTAAGAGGGCAGTAGCCTCTATGACTCGGGGTAGAACGCCGAGATGGATCGGTGCCCAAGGTAGTTGTGGTAGAGTGCCGGCTCTGGCCAGCGTGAGTGTAAGAGTACCGGTGCTTGTCGGTACTAGGGTAGCAGTATCAAACGATCCTAGTTTCGATGTGATCGTTTAGGCGCTAGGGTTCTTTGGGAAGTTGTTGAGCCAGTAAGATCAGGATCCAAGTCGCCGTTGTTGCCATTGTCATTACCGCTGTCAGTGCCATCACCGTTGTTGTTGCCACACCTGCCGAGGCCCAAACTAGAATTATGATCGGGGAGCAAGCTACCACGTTTGAGTCAAGGTTCAGTTCAGGCAGAGCTAGTAACCGGTTTGGAAAGGAGCCTATGAGAGGAAAAATGTATTCTATTCCACCCATCAAGAAAGGTGGGATAGACAAGTCAGCATCAAATCAGGATGTCGTGTGTCGTAGAAGACAACATGAATCGGCCTCGTGCCATTTTAGGACGGGTGGTTGTTCTGACAGTGATCGACAGGGTCACTTGGCAAGAAGCTGCTTAAGAAGGTCGATAGGACCACAATTGCAGTTGCCATCACCACTGATGGGATCGCAAGTGCCATCATCGTCAATGGGAAAGATCGGCGGGAGTGCGCCATAGAGCACACCATAGGGTTTTTGGAACAGGCCTCCGGTACCAGAAAGAGTGCATGCTGTCATCTAACAGGAGATAGATGACTCATTAGATGGGTGCCAAATTGTGGAAAGAAGCATGGATAAATCCAGTGTCTAGGTATGGCTAGAGCGTGCTGTGAGTGTGACCAGCACGATCATTAGGTGAAGGACTGTCAGTAAAAGTCCAAGGGAGCATAGATACTGCTATCGCAGGTAGGACGCTAATAGGATGGCGAAAGGGACGGGAATAGAACTTACCCCGCACCAATTAGAGGAAGAATGTTCTTGGGGAGATTTTTCTCTCTCTCTCTCTCTCTCTCTCTTGGTTCATTGCCCCACCGACAGCCCTTCTGCAAAGTCTCAATTTCATTTTTTCTCCTTTGACTTTTGGTCTATTCTTATCCTTTACCTTCGCACGTTTCTTTTATTCTATAACTCTCTCTCTGGCTTGGATGACCTCTTTTCCCCCTTGTATTCTTCTATTTTGCTTGCAATTTTCCTTTCCCATTTGTTCTCTGCCCTACCGATGCCACAGCTTCACGTGCTGCTCCTCTTGGGTCAACATCAACACATATTGTGGACCAAGTTCGTTGCCCTAATCAGGCTTGTCTCCGTTGCGTCGAAGCCGTCCTCTCATCCGCCTACGTCGGCCTTCCTTCAAAGCAAGTTCAGCAGCCCATTCCAGCAAGCTTAGTAGCCTGTTTCAGCATGTCCAGCAGTCGTACCTCAGCCCGGTTCAGGCTGCCAGTAACGGCTGCACCCCCACCCGTGGTAGTCGATTCTAGCTTGAGTTGTGCCCGAAACAGCCGCTGTTGCAGCTTGTTCAGCCCTTGATCAGTGGCGAAAAACAGCAAGGGTTTGTGGGCATCATGGCCTGTTTTTGAGCTCGTCCCGACCCCACTTGGCGGTCTTGCTTTGGAGGCTGTTGTTCCTCGTCACGACCCCGTCGTTTTGACTCGAGCATATCATTAATCTGGTGAGTTTAACTCACTAATCCTCGCTTAGTAGGTTAATGACGCTTAAAAATTGATTTGTTTAGACTAAGATTAGTTTAGTGGATAATTAGAACGGTTTAGTGAATTAGATAATTACTGATGCATGTTAGGTGGTTAGTTTAGTGCAATTAGCGAGTAAACACGTTCTAGTATTTATTTGACGAACATTGGAATTTTTCCGAGTTCGTTTTGGCGTTCAATTAGGCTTTTTCCGGCCTAAGTTGATTTATTGGAATTTATTTAATATTTTCCGTAATTATTTAATTAAATTTATTTTCTGAAAATTAGATTGGGATAGCCGGTGACTGAAATTTTATGCATTATTGTGATGCAATCTGTTTATTTAATTGACCTCTAATTTGTGCTAATTTTACATGATTGTGATTTTAGGATTTATTCTTAAATTAGTTAATTTTGGCAATTAATTGAAAAATTACCGGGCATCGATCTACAGCGCCAAAAATCTATTTTTGGACTGTTGAAAGAAGTGGGAGAATCAAAAGTGAAATTATTGTATTTTGGCTAAGGCCAACAGTGTATCCACACACGAGTATTTTTATCGGGTATGATAAAAATGATGAATTGGTTGTATGGTGGAAGTGGTATACTATATTTGCCTAGGGGCCCTAATTTATCAACTTTGGGCAAGCAATTTATTATTAGCTTTGGGCGAGCAATTAAATAGTACACCATATTATCAGCTTTGGGTGAGCAATTTATTATCAGCTTTGGGTGAGCATATATAGTATACTATATTGGCCTGGGGGCCTAAATTATCAGCTTTGGGCGAGCATATAGATATAGTATACTATATCATCAGCTTTGGGCGAGCTATACTATTAATACTTTCAGCTTTGGGCGAGCGGTCCTGTATTGATAGGACATTATAGATAGTATTGAATGTACCGACCAGGGGAATGTCGTGGTGACATGTAATTGATTGAGTCGATTGATCGATGGTTCGATCTGGTTGAATAATTGTTGAATTTTATTATTTGACAGGAAGGAATTGAGGCCAAGGTAAGTCCTCTGACCCGTGTTGTGCTTAGGTAGCCCTAAGGGCGTATGGGCTTCTTAATCGGGTCTTAGGGGGTAGAACTCGCTGAGACATTGTTTCATTGGTTATTGTATAACCATTTTCAAGTTCTTAAATGGTGTTGGTGAAGGACCAGAAGCCCTGCAGTATGAGAAGGTGGAGATCAAAGAATTTGCGAACGTGTCTGACTAGTGGATGTTAGGACAATCCCCTTTTTGGTTAAGCCGATACTTTTGCAAACAACCTAGTTAGTAAATAAACCCACTTGTCTATAAAAGGTTTATTTTGGTTGTGGAGAATTGGTCCTACTTTCCTATCCCATTGTTTTATTGTCTGGGGATTATTTATATGCTTCCGCATGCGTACTAAAATGAATGGGTCGGCGATGTGACACCTCGAACCACCTAAGGTCACCACAGGCACCTGATGTTACACTTAATGTAACACTAGCCACACCTCTTAGAAGAAGCGTCGTAAAATCATGGACACTTTTTTTTTTTTTTGAAAACAGTCACAGCGTGACTCATTAGCGGAAGCAAAATATAACATCACCATCTCTCCCTCCAACAACCATGATACAATTGCACACCACTAAACATCATAATAAAAGACAGCCTTGACACTTTATTTACATATTTTCAAGATGGGTTTACTTGGGTCGGTACATCAAAAGAAAGGCCATGACTCAGCCATACTCGGCCTAAAACCCAAAAAGAAACACTCGACCCACTACAACTCACGTGTAAGATCCCCCATTGCTAGTGTCAGCTAACCATCCCAAAAAGTTTCAGCTCTTACTTGACACGCACGGGCCCTCACACCCATCCCGGTGCATCAGGCGGTGGCGGCGGCAGCATCCCACGCATCGCTCCATTGCGTCGAACATGGACGGATATGAACTCCTGGACAACAGGGCCCCCAGCCAGGCCCACATTGTACATAACTAAACAGCGCACTCGAATATACATAAGACGAGGAATAGAAGGACAGTCAGACTCCTCGCACTCGACCTCTACATCCGAAGGTAGGCCGTAAAATACACCCCGCGTGACAGCAGGGAGAGGCATGCTGCTAATATGAAATGTTGGTCCCCGAAGGGGTGAGTACAACCACTCAGTAGGTAAAGAAATCCAATAACCACTCATTGCAACATGCAATACAAGCACAACATCATACATGTATATCATGCATCCAAGCAGACCTACCTCGAAGCCATGCATATACCATCATACATCTTCATCACAATCATAACACATACTTGTTGTCATGTCATAGGTTATCATCATCATGTCATACACATGTCATCATCATCATGGCATCATCATATCATATCATATATCACCATCATCATGACATCATCCTATCATATATGCACTTCATCATGCCATAGGTGATCATTATCATATCATATCATACATGAATATCATCATGCCATAAGTGATCATCATCATATCATGTCATATATGCATATCATCATGCCATAAGTGATCATCATCATATCATGTCATGTATGCATGATCCAATTTCCACTTTTAACTTTCAATTTGATCACCACATAATTCTTTCTCGGGATCATCAATTTCATCCCATACTTTACACTCGCACCCCATCCTGGCATCGCGAGAAAAACCTCCGGCATTCAGCCACTCAAGGCCACCGGGCATTCGGCACCCCCACATTCCGGGCATCTCGCATCTCAACTGGCATCACGAGGCATCCCCTCGAGCAAAAACCTCCGAGGCTTCCGGCACCCAACCATTCCGGGCATCCTGACACTCCCAGGGCCATCCGGCCATGTATCTCTATACATTCCGAGCATCCGGCACCCCCCGTCCCGGGCATCCTGATACTCCCTGGGCATTATCATCTGCCATAATAGTTTCCTCATTTATCATTGTCCACATTTACCAACTTAGGTCTCACTTAGCATGGCACTTGATGCAATGGCAAATAAAATCACTTTCATCCTATCATACATGCATCAAGGTACAATCATCCATAAAGATAAAATTCATGGAATTCATACAATTTAAAATAATCCATTATCATGCCCTTTTTTTAAAATTTATTTAAATTCCAGCTTGTATTAATTTGAAAATATTTAAATTAAATATCCACATGATTCCCAAAAATCATGAAATTAAGGCTAGTGATGGACAAGACAATAGGGTAATAATTTCATGAAAAACACAAGGCCAATCAATTTCCACACAAAATTATAAATTCACACAAATACAGCATGTAATTTCGGATAAAAACAGAATGCACAGTTTTCGAAATAATTTGATTAAAATATCCAAACGACCTCAGAAAATTATGAAATTTTAACAGGTTATTTCCAAGACACTAAGGTAGATTTTTCATGAAGACTTCTAAGCCAAATTATTTTTAGATTATTTTCTACAATCACACGAAGCTTCTGGATCTAATACCGAAACGTCCAGTGCATGGTTCTCCGAAATACTGAGTTTTTACCCACTTATACTTCTTATTTTCCTCTTAAATTTGGATATGTTTTACTTCAAGATATCCCCTACAACTTTCATGAAGAGATCTAAGTCAAATTTCCAGAGGAAAGTCTCCATATAGGTCCATGAAGTCTCGGGTAACCTGTACCGCGTCTCCAGATCTACGGTTTTCAAGAGTAAGTTGATTCACTAGGATAAAATTGTTAATTTTGCTTCAAATTTTATTATGTTAAACTTCAAGATGTTCTCTACAAGTTTCATGAAGAAGTCGAAAAGAGATTCTTAGTAGAAATCAGCATGCAACCACAAATCCACCGAAAGGTCAGTGAAATCGTTCCAGATCTGGTGTCTCCTTAGGATGAGATTTTGACCCGTAAAATATCCATCATTTTACACCAAATTTTAGTATGTTGTAGTTTAAGATGTTAGCTACAACTTTAGTGAAGAGATCAAAGTCAAAATCGAACTCAAAACATGCATACAAGCTCTCACAAGGTTCTGACTCAAACGGTTCATGCGAAAACATTCCAGATCTAGCATCTCCGTAGGATGAGAGTTTGACCCCTTAAATCTCCATCATTTTGTACCAAATTTTAGTATGTTGTAGTTTAAGATGTTAGATACAACTTTTTTTAAGAGATCAAAGTCAAAATCGAACTCAAAACATGCATGCAAGCTCTCACAAGGTTCTGACTCAAACGGTTCATGCGAAAACAGCATGCAACTCAAGAACAAAACACATTAGCTTCAGTCCCATGCCTCCAAATGTCCTA
This sequence comes from Eucalyptus grandis, assembly GCF_016545825.1. NCBI lineage: Eukaryota > Viridiplantae > Streptophyta > Magnoliopsida > Myrtales > Myrtaceae > Eucalyptus > Eucalyptus grandis. The sequence continues at coordinate 31,175,969 of NC_052622.1, read as the reverse complement.
GATTCCGACCATACATGCAAGACATTGGTGCAAGAGTAGAAAGTGGATTCCCAACTTGCCTCTAGACCGAACGAATGGCGGCACACGGCGGCGAACGGGCGGCACACGGCGGACGAGCGGCGGCGACTCCTTCCTTTCCCTCTCGGCTTCTCCTCTCTCGGCCACACTCTCTCCCTCTCTCTCGCACGGTTCTCTCTCTCTCTCCCTTTCTCTCTTGGCCGAATCAACCGACCACCCCTCTCTCTCCTCTTCTCTTTTATTTCCCCTAAACCTCATCATTAGATTGCCTCCCCAATTGGCCAATGCATGCCATCCCTCTTGCCACTTGTCACAACACATGCATGGGCTTGGGCTTTGGGCTTGGGCTTCCCTTGTGGCCGACGGCCACACCTCCTTGGGCCTCAATGGGCCGGCGACAGCAGCCCCATCCGCGGGCCTAATTGGGCCGACTAGCTTGGCCCACTAAAGCTTAGGCCAATGGGCCTAAGGCCCAAACCTAAATAAAATTAAAATTTTCCCTTTTTATACTTTCTTCTATAAATTTTAAATTTTAAAATCCACATGGCCAAAGTCTTGTAACATTTTATTTATAGGAATTTAATTTTATGAGGTGCATAGCCAAGCATAGATTATTCTCATTAATTTATCCTATAGTTCTAATTTAAAAATTCAAGAACACAAGCATATAACACATAGCCTTAAGAAAACTAATGGCTAAAACATAAACCATAGGTAATTTCATTACCTAATTATTGGCTTTAATTCCTCTGGAGGGTGACTTGAATTTTGGGATGCCACAGCCAATGCATCCTGGGACGTTGCTATTTAATCAACCAATGAGGGATGGGCGCATGCTCGAGGATCAGGGCGTGACATCCCCATTTAAGTGGTATCAGAGCAAGGTTTGTGTTTGGAGTGGTAAGGTGCGATGAGTCATGGGATAGTTAGTAGGAATGACCTTTATTTCATGCTGGTGCATGTCTGTGATAGCTAATTGGTAGAATTGTTTTTTTGGTGTGGATCACTCGAATTCTAATCTAGTATTGGAATCGAAAAACAAGTGCTATAAAAGCTTGTAGTATGAGTGATCAGGAGCCGAGGACTCCTATTAAGAGGGCAGTAGCCTTTGTGACTCGGGGTAGAATGTCGAGATGGATCGGTGCCCGAGGTAGTTGTGGTAGAGTGCCGGCTTTGGCCAACGTGAGTGAAAGAGTACCGCTGCAGGTCGGTACGAGGGTAGCAGCACCAAATGATCTTAGTGTTCCTGCCGCCGCTGTCGCTGCTATTAGGCATTAGGGTTCCTTAGGAAGTTGTTGAGCCAGCAAGGTCAAGATCCAAGCCGCCGCTGTCGCCACTGTCACTACCGCCGTCAGTGCTGTCACCGTTGTTGTCGCCACACCTGTCGAGGCCCAAACTGGAATATGATAGGGGAGCAAGCTACCACGTCTGAGTCAAGGTTTAGTTCAGACAAAGATGGTAATCGGTTTGGAAATGAGCCTATGACCGGAAAAAGGTATTCTATTCCACCCATCAGGAAAGGTGGGATAGACAAGTCAACATCGAATCAGGATGTCGTGTGTCGCAGAAGACAACATGAATCGTCCTCGTGCCATTTTAGGATAGGTGGTTGTTCTAACTGTGACCGACAGGGTCACTTGGCAAGAAGCTGTTTTAGAAGGTCGATGGGACCACAATAGCAGTTGCCGTCACCACTGATGGGATTGCAAGTGCCATCACCATTAATGGGATAGATCAGCGCGAGTGCGCCGTAGAGCACACCATAGGGTTTTTGGAACAGGCCTCCGGTACTAGAAAGAGTGCATGCTGTCATCTAACAAGAGATAGAGGACTCATCATATAGGTGCCAAATTGTGGAAAGAAGCATGGATAAATCCAGTGTCCAGGTATGGCTAAAGTGTGTTGTGTGTGTGACCAGCATGACCATCAGGTGAAGGACTGTCAGTAAAAGTCCAAGGGAGCACAGATATTGCTATCGCGGGTAGGACGCTACTAGGATGGTGAAAGGGACGGGAATAGAATCGACCCCTGCACCAATCAGAGGAAGAATGTTCTTGGGGAGATTTTATCGAGTAGCAAGCGAGTTTTGGTTAAATTCGAGGAAACTCCTAGTTGTTGAAATAAAACGGAAGAAAGGGGAATCTCTAGCTATAGTTGTACTCGACTAGTTGCTGAGATATAACTTTGGCGTCAGAGATGAACAGAGTTGACTCAAGGAGCCTCTCATAGTGGTGGATTATTAACGTGAAATAATCCAGTCTAATCCGTTTGCATGTGGAAGTGTCGAGTTTATTGGGAGTCGGGAAGGACCCTCAATTTCATTAATCTCGTCGCTGGAAGGCAACCTGTTTGTTAGACGGAAGTTGCCAAAATTACTTGGCGATTGTCATAGATAAGACAGACTGGAGAACTAAAGATTAAGGACATCTGAGTAATATAATAACTTCTAGATGTTTTGTCACAAGAATTGTTAGGTCGTCGTTAAAGAAAGAGATAGAAATTGCGATCGAGCTAGCACCTGAGACAGAGACACTCACTAAGGCTTTTTACCAGTTGTCGTTGTCTGAGTTAAAGGAACTAATGGAACGGATGCGAGAATTACTAGATAAGAAATTTATACATACCAATGCATCACCTTGGGGAACACTGGTTTCGTTTGTGAAGAAAGATGGTTCATTGTAATTATGCATCGACCATCATCAACTCAATCAGGTGATGACCAAAGACAAGCATTCATGGCTGAAGATCAATGAATTGTGTGACCAGTTGCAAGGAGTGTCGATATTTTCAAAGGTCGACTTGAGAAAAGGGCATCATCAGTTGAGGATCAGAAAGAAGTACATACTGAATTCAGTGTTTAGTACTCGAGATGGTCTTTATGAGAGTGTTGTAAGACCGTTTGGCCTGGTGAACACTCCAGCTATTGTTATGGATTTGATGAATCGAGTATTTGAGGAATACCTAGATCAGTTCATGATCATGTTCATCAATGATATTCTGATGTGTTCGAGGAGTGCTGAGGAGCACAAGAGTCATTTGAGAATGGTCATGAGATTTCAAGTGAAGGAATCTCTATGAACCCGACCAAGATCGAAACAGTTGTTAGTGGACTAAGACCGACAACAATATCAAAGATCAGAAGCCGTATGAATTGGAAGGATTTTCAGCATCAGTGTAGCCATTGACTCAACTCTTGAAGAAAGAAGAAAAGTTCATGGGGATAGACAAGTGCGTGTGTAGTTTCCAAGAGCTTAATTAGATGCGTGTGTAGTTTCCAAGCGCTTAATTAGAAGCTGACTACTGCACCTGTGTTGACCATACCATCTGGTCCTAGAAGATACGAGATCTATAGTGACGTGTCGTTCAGAGGACTGGGTTGTGTGCTGATGCAACATGGTAGAGTTGTTACATATGTGTCCCCTCAGTTGAGACCTCATAAACTAAATTACTTGATGCATGACTTAGAACTCACAGCAATAATTTTCGCACTGAAGATTTAGAGATGTTAGTTGTGTGGAGAAAGATTCTGGATCGTCACTGACCAACAAAGTCTCTAGTATTTATTTTCTCAAGAGGAATTGAATGAGAGATTGAGCTATGAACTAGAACTTTTGAAGGACTGAAATGGTGATATCTGATATCACCCTGGAAGAACGAAAGAAGTCACTGAGGTGTTGAGTCGAGAGTCTTCAATTGTGCATAGGCTAGTTAAAGTATAGACCTTACTTGAAAAGGGTTCGAAATTCGATTTTCAAATTTGAGGTAGGCCACCTTTTGAATTTTATGGCCACCCTCAAAATTGTACCAAATATTCAAGTTGGAATTAGACGCTTCAGTTGACAGACTGGGATGTTCAAAAGATCCTACAAGAGGATACTGATAAGAAAGAGACTAACTTTCAGATTTCTGGGGATGAAACACTCAAATTCCTAGAGTGATTGGGTGTACCTGACGATGTAGCACTCAGGTAAGAGACCTTGTCAGAATTTCACTGTAATAGTTGCAATATTCGACCAGGCAGTACAAAGTAGGTCAGAATCGGCGTTAGCTCGATTGGTAAACCAATATGAAGGTAGATATCGCCGGATAGGTTGTAAGTGCCAGATGTGTTAATAAGTGGAAGTTCAATAATACAAATCGGGAGGACTTTTACAATTACTCGGGAGTTCCGAGTGGGAATGGAGGTATATTGTGATGGACCTCGTGATGAGCTTGTCAAAAGAATCAAAGAGGTAGTATTTCCAATTGGGATAGTGGTCAACATATGGATGAAGCCGACTCACTTCATTGCTGTATGAAGGGATTTTGATTTGAATAGACATGAAGAAGTGTACGTGAGTCAAGATAGTTCGTCTTCATGGAGTGCCAATAACGAATCTATGTTAGATCAAGACCCGAGGATTCCCAGTTTCAGCAGAACAGTTAGGTGATTCCTCTAGAGATAGGACAAAGTAGTGTATGCAGAACGTTAGTTTGTTGAGATGAGGTTAGAGAATTAAAGATTACAGGCCCAGAGTCAGTTCAACAGTCGGTGATTGTAGTTGTCGTGATCAAAATCAGATTAAGGATCACTCAGAGCTGTCAGAAAAGTTGTATCGAAAGCCCTTAGAGTTCCAAATTGGTGAGTACATTTTTCTGAAGGTGTCACCAATGAGGGATACCTTGCACTTCGGCAAGGAGGGAAAACTGAAACCGAGGTACGTAGGTCCCTTTGAGATTCTAGAGAAAGAATCGGGATCCTAGCGTATCATCTTGCATTACCGCAGATGTAGGCGCGGGTGCATGGCGTCTTTCACGTGTCGAGGTTGAGGAAATATGAGCCTGACCTGACCCACGTGCTAAATCTTGAAGAATTGGACATGGACGACAAACTGTCGTACGTGGAAAGCCCGGTTCAGTTGGTGGTTCAGAAAGAGCAGTTCTGTGTACCAAGATGGTCTCCTTGGTCAAAGTGATCTGATAATACCACGGGACTGATGAAGCAACGTGGGAAAGTGAGACTCGATGAGACGACAACACCCCCACCATTTTGATCGAGAATTGGTAAAGGTTTAAATTCTGAGGATGAAATTTTTATAAGAGGGAAAGAGTTGTGACATTTTGAATTTCAGGTTCTGATGTCGATCGGATAAGTTGGACATTTCATCAACGCAACTATAGTGCTTTTTCTCTAAGATGGCCACTCATGAGATAACTAGCCTATCGGGTGAAGCCATTATGGGATTTAATTGCAATAGACTTGAGAATTCGACCAGGAATCGACTACTCGACCGTGCTAGTCTGCAAGGGTCATTACGGCATAATTAAAAATCAATCAGAGACCGGAGATAGGTCGATTCTGAAAGGGCTAGTAAGAACACCTAGAGGGGGGGTGAATAGGTGCTAAAGGAAATTTTCGCAATACTTGATGAAAATAGATCGCATTTAGAAGATAATAGACTGAAGATGTAAACGACTATAAACAGTTATATAAAGCTACGAATTAAAGTAAGGAGTTCAGGGAAAGAGAATAGAAACACAAAGTTTATAGTGGTTCGGTTTAGATCAAGCCTATGTCCACTCTCCTGCAATGACAGCCCACTGGCTAGATTTCACTATGAACCAAAAGAGATTTTACAGTCTCACGTCCTTGACTTCACAGTGTAGAAACTCTACTACACTTTCTCAAAGTCTCACAAGTGTTTGATATCTCTTTTGAGTACAAGTTAAGCTCAACGATTGAAATAACAAATAACTAAGAGCTTCAGACTTTGAAATTTTTCTTTCAAGCACACACTCGAACAACTTGAGAGTCTTCTTTATATACTCCTCCATGCCTCTATAATCGTTGGCACTTTCTGAAAGAGTTCTTCTAATCTACCCGTTGGATAGAATTAATCAAGGAGATCTCGAGTCGTTTAAGGAATGTGATGATAGCCCATCAATCTTGTTCGCTCATACAATCGGGATCTTGGTTTCCATAAGTAGAACCTTCCAAGTATACTTCGCATTTCAAAAGATTTGATTATCCGAATTGATTCCAATAAGAATAATTGATCACAAGGTGCTATCTCTAGCTGTAAGATCTTCTACAGACTGTACGAACCAAATCCTTAAAGATAAACTCGCATCTGGATAAGTCTTCTCTCGTCGGTTTGGAATCTGTCAGTGAGGTCAAACTTTGAGATTAAAGTCTAACAGTCTTCAGACTTTGACAGATGAGTCTTGAGTTCTTCAGACTCTAACACTTGAGTCTACAAGCCTTCAGACTAGACTATTTGGAAAGGTTTTGCAGCTTCAAAACAATAAGAAGTCTCTCTAACAATCTCCCCTTTTTTTATGATGACAAAACTTTCCTGCAGATTTGCAAGATTTTAACCTGCAACACTTAAACAAATCATGATGTCTTATAAAGATAAATTAATTAGGGTATGGATAGTATTGATTCTGCAACCACAGAAAACACATTAGTCCTACATAATAAATAACTATCCATCCATAATTAAAATCATAGACTTAGTTGCTGCAAGTCAAAATTCAAACCAAATAAAATCATAGAAGTTTGTTAGTCCAAAACCAAAACCATCAAAATCAAACCAAAGTCAAATCAAGCAAAAAGTCATCAAAAGATAAAGATAAAATCAAATCAAATCTGCACAAACTCTCTCCCCCTTTTTGTCATCAGCAAAAAGTGGAGAAAACTAAAACGAAGTTTGGATAAAATCATGGCTGTTTGGGGATGCGAACGATCTGGAAATCCCCCATAGACTTGACAGTCTCCTCCAACTTCCTCAGGTCCTCCTTCAGTTGCTCAAAATCCGCACCCTTTGCAGTGGCTTGAACTTGAAGCTTAAGGGCTTGTACCTGATCGTGCAAAGAAACTGAAGTGGCTTGATGAACTGACTGCAAGTTATGAAATTCACACTTCAATCCATAAAGCTGAGCTTTGATTTCCACAAGAAGCTCGAGCAGTCTCTTAAAGTCTGCTATATTATCTATTTGAGTACTTGCTTCAGCACGTGTAGATTGAGGAGTGTTAATTGATGATGGAACCTCAGCAGGAACATCCAGACTTAGAGATGATGCCTCATGACCAGGTTCAGGAAATTGAGAGGCATACACATTCTCTAGATCGGCAGGTGAACGACTAACATCATCACTAGTAAAAGCAAGTGAAAAAGTACCTCTTTTATCAGCAGCTCCCCCTATTTCTGTGCCTTCGGGTGGAGAAAAGTACTCTTCTTCTTGATCTTGCTCTTCTTCAGCATCAATGTGATGTTGTCCTTCTTCTTCTGCATGAGAATCATCATGACCCTCTTCTTCTTCTTGTTTTCTTCCTCTCTCTTCTTCCTCTGTTCTTCTTTCCTCTTCCTCTGTCCTCATCTCTTCTCTTTCTTCATCTTTCTGTTCTGTCTCCTCTTTCTCTGTTCTCTCGATCCTCTATCTCTAGAAAGCTAACAAAACTCTGTAAATTCTTTAAGGCAAAAGCGGAGAGGGTGATGTCATCATCATCTTCTTCATCCTGCAAGATGAGTGCTCTCCTCTTCTTAGTTGGTTCTGTCATGGGCTCTTTGCCTTTCCTTTTTTCTGCTGTAGAGTCTTGTCTTGCCTTGACATGGGACTTCACCTTAATGCTCTCCAAAATCTTGTTTAGCTCCTTCGGATGCATCTTGGAAACCATCTTCAGTCCCACTACCATTGGAGCAATGGTTCGAACACACAGAATTTTAGGAGGTTGAATGTTGAAGTGTCTGAATAATCGAGTAACGAGAACAGAATAAGGGAGTTGCCCCTTATCCTTCACTACTGTCCTATACATGTGCATAAGGATAATGTGAGGCAGAGAGAACTTGTAACCAATGTTGATGGTGTACATCAGCTTCACTTCAGAGTTTGAGACATCAGTCTTTGATGTGGATTTGGGTCTAAGACAATTAATCACAATCTTGTGAAGCAAGATATTGGAGGCATTCATTCTAGAGTAAGAAATCCTGCCTTCAGCAATCCTATCCCAAACAAGCTCCAAAGTAGTGTGAGCAACAAACACACTGATTGGTTGGAAACTTCCTCTTTCCACTCCAATCACATCAGCCAGAGTGTCCACATCGACCAAAAAATCTTGGTCTCTAACAGTGAAAGAGAATCTATTTGCATCTAAAAAGGATAGATTTGAATAGAAGTAAGCCGTAAGTTCTGGATGAGCAATAGTCGTCTTAGAGCAAAAACATTTGAGTTGAAGGAGTGCAAACTTCTCCCTCAATTTCACTTTCAACGAATCAAGAAAATCAAAATCGACACTCCTAGGGTTCATCACCCATCGCTTCAGCAGTTTTGAATAAGTTATATTGTCGTCCTTAGAACGAAAAAGATCCGTCCTTTCACCACGAACATTCGCAGCGACGCCCATCCTAGGCTTAAAATTTACAGACATCATTTCATCGTCATCTTTCCCTTCATGCTGATTAAATGATCGAAACCGTGGATCACTTGGAAAATTCACAAAGGCCCTTGCTGCTGAACCAACAGGCGCAATGCCCATACTTTCCATCATCCTTAGAAAATGAGTTTCATTTCTATACCCTTTCTTGTTCAAAAACTCATCAATGAGAGATATTGTAGTACCACCCTCCTTTAATGTAGAGTAGAGTTTGAAGAGAAATTCGAGCTTAAGAGTCCTTACAGGTTCAACATTTTTGACGATTTCTTCCTCTGCTTGTTGTTGCAAAGGAACTTGAGTCCTAGGTTGAGAAGAGTGACGTGGTTGAGAATGTTGTTGTTGACTTTGCTGCTGCTGTTGCGGAGAGTCTTCTTTCTCGGTTAGATCAAAGTGCGTAGGACCCTCACGTATATGCTGTGGTCCCCTGCTCGCGATTCTAGCGGACTTCCTTTTAGAAGACCTTATCACTGTTTTTGGGAGATTCCTCAAACTTGATTGCGAAAAAAGATGAAATCTTTTTGGATTAAACTAGAGAGAAAGTGTGAGAAAACGAAGTTCTATATTCTAGGGTTTGTGTGAAAACGAAGAAGAAGAAAATTGACAGTATATAAAGTAGACGAAACGGGGTATACGGATCGTCATAAAGGAAAAAGTAAAAGCTGCATTTTTGAAAATAAAAAACTGCCATAAATTCAAAACTAAAAAGATAATTACTAAAAATAAGTAACGATTCAAAAAGTAAACGTACCTTTTCAAATTTTCACCCAGAAAATAAATTACTAACACAGAGTTAACTTACAGTCACAACTTTTGGTTGTTCTGAGTTTAATCATCTTCAGACTTTAACTGATAAAAGATATAATGTTCAATCTAGTGTGAATAGACTCAAATAGACTTTTCTCTAATGGCTTTGTAAATCTGTCTGCCAACTGATTCTTCGCGTCAATGAACTGTATCATAACTTCTCCATTCTGAACATGATCTCTAATGAAATGATGTCGAATTTCTATGTGCTTTGCTCTTGAGTGAAGAATTAATTCTTTGTGAGATTGATGGCATTGGTTTTGTCGCATTTGATCTCGGTGCATGGGTCTTCAATTCCAAAGTCTCTTAATTGTTGCTTTATCCATAAGATTAGAGAACAATTGCTTCCAAGAGCCACATACGCCGCTTCTGCTGTTGAAAGAGCTAGAGTACTCTGCTTTCTTGAAAACCAAGATACTGTTTTGTTGCCCAGCAATTGACAAGTATTAGAAGTACTCTTTCTATCGACTCTGCAACTTGCTAAATCCGCGTTTGAATATCTAAGGAGATTAAAGTCTCCCTCTTTTGGATACCACAGACCTAACTTTGAAGTAGTTGCAACGTATTTGATGATGCATTTTGCGGTGCTTAGATGCGATTCTTTGGGATCTGATTGAAATCTAGCACAATTGCAAACACTAAACAAGATGTCAGGTCTATAAGCAGTAAGATAGAGAAGTGAACCAATAATACTCCTGTAGAGCTTCTGGTCAACTTTCTTTCCTCCTTCGTCTTTGTCCAACTTCGAAGAACTTGACATTGGTATCTCAGTCTTTTTGCAATTCTCCAATCCGAACTTCTTGATGAGGTCTTTTGCATATTTTTCTTGGCGAATGAAAATTTTGTCCTTCAATTGTTTCACTTGTAATCCGAGAAAGAAAGATAATTCACCCATCATGCTCATCTCAAATTCATCCCGCATAGACTTAGAAAACTTATTGCACAGGTTTTCATTAGATGATCCAAAGATAATTTCATCAACATAAATTTGAACGAGTAGAAAATCTTTACCTTCATTTTTAATGAACAAGGTAATATCCACTTTTCCTTTAACAAAACCATTTTGAATTAGAAACTTACTTAACCTGTCATACCATGCTCGAGATGCTTGCTTTAATCCATATAGGGCTTTTTTCGATCAAAACCGAGTCTGGTCTTTTTGGATCTTCAAATCCGTGTGGTTGTTCCACATAGACTTCTTCTTGGATAAATCCATTTAGGAATGCACTTTTGACGTCCATTTAGAATAACTTGAAATTTTTATAGCAAGTAAAGGCAAGTAATAATCTAATTACTTCTAACCTTGCCACTGGTGCATAAGTCTCATCATAATCTATACCTTCTTCTTGTGTATATCCTTTGGCCACGAGTCTTGCTTTGTTTTTGACCATTTTTCCTTTCTCGTCCATTTTGTTCTTGAAAACCCATTTAGTTTCAATAATAGATTTACCTTTTGGTTTAGGAATTAATTCCCAAACATCATTGATGCTGAACTGCTCGAGTTCTTCTTGCATAGCTTCAATCCATTTCGTCACCAAGGCTTCTTCTATGCTTTTGGGTTCTATTTTAGGAATAAGTGCTAGTGCACTAGACTCTTCTCGCTTTTTGGATCTGGTGCGAATCCCTTCATCAATGTTGCCAATGATGAGTTCCTTAGGATGACTAAACTTATGATTCGAGTTACTGGTTGGTCTGAAAGTCGGCTAATCTTCTACTTCAGTTGAATCTTCAATTTCTGTTTATTGTTGATCTTCAGAAGTCTGAACCACTTCAGGGGAGGTAGACTTTGTAAGGTTTGGAGCTGGTTTACAATCTTCAAGCTGAGTCTGATTTAATTGATTCTCGCATAGAGTCTTGGAATTTTACATTCATAGATTCTTCCACAGATTGAGTCTTCTTGTTGAATATTCTGTAGGCTTTGCTTGTGATTGAATATCCAAGGAAAATTCCTTCGTCTGATTTTTCCTCAAACTTACCAGTTCGATCATTTGAATTTTTCAAAACAAAACACTTACAACCAAACGCATGAAAATAAGAAACATTTGGCTTTTTCCCTTTAAATATTTCATAATGAGTTTTTTTTTCTAGAATAGACCTTAAAAATACTCGTTAATAATATAACAAGATGTAGAAACTGCTTCAGCCCAAAATCGAGAAGAAATATTGTTTTCAATTAAAAGAGTTTTTGCCATTTCTTGCAAAGATCTATTCTTTCTTTCCATAACTCCATTTTGTTCTAGAGTATACGGAGAAGAGAAAACATGCTGAAAACCAGATTTATCACAAAATTTAGCAAAGTCTTGATTTTCAAACTCACCTTTATGATCTGTCTGTATGCTTGAAATAACATATCCTTTTTGATTTTGAACTTTCTTGGCAAACTTTGAGAAGTGAGAAAAGGTTTCAGACTTACTTGCCAGAAAGTAAACCCAAGTAAAGTGAGAATAATAATCCACGATTACTAGACAATATCTTTTTCCATCAATACTTTGAGTTCTAGTTGGTCTAAAGAGATCCATATGCGAAGCTGCAAAACACGATTCATAGAAACTTGATTTATAGGTTTAAAAGAACTTCTAACTTGTTTCCCCAAAACACACGGAGTGCATAGATCAGACTTTTGGTGGGTTAGATTTGGGAGTCTACGAACAAGTTTCTTATAGGAGATCTTGGCACTCTGCTTCATATTAACATGGCCAAGCTTTCGATGCCAAAGGTTTGCTTAATCTTGAATGGATATTAGACACTGAGAGCTTTCTAGTTTTACATCTAGAAGATAAATATTCCCATGTCTTCGTCCAGTAAAAGACTAAGACAAATCTTTACTAGTCCCCAAACAAATTCCTTCTTGGAAATTGATTTTGAATCCGAGTGTCGCACAGTTGACTAATGCTGAGTAGATTGTAATTCAATCCTTCCACCAAGGAGACATTGTTGATTGTGAGACTTCTAATTTTCACAGTTCCACATCCAACGATTTTTCCTTTGCTGTTTCCACCAAAAGAAACTTTTCCACCATTTATTTGCACAAGCTTAATGAAACAACTTGAATCTCCAGTCATGTGTCTCGAACAGCCACTATCCAAATACCACTTAATCTTTTTCTTGATAGTGACATGCAATTACAAAAAGAACTCAAGTTTTCTTTGATATCCATATTTTCTTGGGTTCAGAAGAGTTAGTTTTAAACACAGTCTCTGCCTAATCCTTCTTAACAGGTCTCCAAACTTTAGGACATTCTTTCTCGAAATGTTACGAGTTGTTACACTTTGAACATTTGAGAGCACTTTGCCAACAGGTTTTACAAAAACTCTTTTAAAATGATTTTTGTAAAATGTTTTTGCATGTCTTTGTTTGATTCTTTCCTTTACTTTTGGGAAATCAATTAAATGAATAGTTTCTGGTGTCATGCCCAAACCTGATTTGTTGAAATAAGGTCTTTGTACTTGAAAGAATCTTTTTCAACTTCTCAAATCCTATTGAAAACCTTTTTGTAATATTTGAAATATCCTCTTTCAAAAAAGTATTTTCCTTCGAAAGAGAATCTGCATTTTCTTTCAAATTAACAAAACTTTTGTCTAGATTTTCAAATTTTTCTTTCCAAGAAATTTCCTGTTGCTTAAGTGTAGAATTCTCCTCTTTAGCTTGGAAATCCTTTTAAGAGAGGTTTTGAGGCCAAGACAAAGTTCATCTATATAGTTCGAGACTTTAGTAGGAATTTTTAAATTACTAACCTCGGTTTCGTTGTCTGAGTCTGAGTTTATTTCAGAGTCTGAGTTTGATTCTAAATTTGCGGCATATTCTTCATCACTTTCTTCGCATTCAATATCGCTCCAAGTCTTTGCTTTGAGAGCTTTTCTATATTTCTCAGTTCTTCCCTTCTTTTTATTCAACGAGAGGACAGTTGGGTTTGATGTGCCCCTTTTTCTTGCATTCAAAGTAGATCACATCTTTGTTGATTTCATCATCCTTAGTTGATTTGTTCTGAAACTTTTGAATGCCTTGCTTTTTCCAGTTGAATCTTCTTCCTTTTTTATTCAACTTTCTGAATTTCCTTATCATGAGTGCTAGTTCTTCATTGTCCATATCATTTTCTGAATTTGTATCAGAATTATCGTTAGATTTTAAAGCAATTTACTTCTTACCTTTAGGATCTTGTTCCTCATTGATTTGCTCCACTTCATATGATTGAAGTGTGCCAACTAGTTCGTCTACAGAAAGCGGCATGATCCTTTGAGTTTCTCTTATTGAAGTCTTCACGTGATTCCAATCTTTGGAGAGTCCACGAAGCAATTTGTTAACCTTCATTGGTCCTGAGATTGGCTGTCCCTAATATGCTAGACTGTTTACAATTTCTGTGAAATGACTAAATATGTCAGTGATAGATTCTCCTGGCTTCATTTTGAAGGCTTCATACTGTCCGAGTAGAATATTGATTTTTGTTTCTTTAACTTGATCAGTTCCTTCATAGGTAATGTGCAACCTATCCCAAACTTCTTTCGCTGTTTCACAAGATGAGATTCTGTTATACTCAGTAGGAGATAAAGCATAGTATAAAGAGTAGATGGTTTTACCATCAAGAGCTTGTCTCTTGGTTATTTCTTCTTGTCCCATTTCACCAGTGTCTACAACTTCTTTTCCTCTTTCTGAGATTGATGTGGCTTTAGGAATGATCTGTTTTTCTACTACATCCTATTCCAAGGGATCTTTCGATCTCAGAAATGCCTTCATCTTGTTTTTCCACACATTGTATTCCTTTCTATAAAAGTACTGGTGTTGCTTTGGCCTTCAACCAAACCTGGAGCCAAAATACTAGCCATAGATCTTTAACTCAGAAGTAAAAATACTTCAATAAAATGAGCACACAAGCTCTGATACCAATTGAAAGGGCTAGTAAGAACACCTAGAGGGGGTGAACAGGTGTTAAAAGAAATTTTCGCAATACTTGATGAAAATAGATCGCATTTAGAAGATAATAGATTGAAGATGTAAACAACTATAAGTAGTTATATAAAGCTACGAATTAAAGTAAGGAGTTCAGGGAAAGAGAATAGAAACACAAAGTTTATAGTGGTTTGGCTTAGATCAAGCTTACGTCCACTCTCCCGCACTGACAGCCCACTGGCTGGATTTCACTATGAACCAAAAGAGATTTTACAGTCTCAAGTCCTTGACTTTAGCGTATAAACTCTACTACACTTTCTCAAAGTCTCACAAGTGTTTGATATCTCTTTTGAGTACAAGTTAAGCTCAACGATTGAAATAGCAAATAACTAAGAGCTTCAAACTTTGGAATTTTTCTTTCAAGCACACACTCGAACAACTTGAGAGTCTTCCTTATATACTCCTCCATACCTCTATAACCGTTGGCACTTTCTAAAGGAGTTCTTCCAATCTACTTGTTGGATAGAATCAATCAAGGAGATCTCGAGTCATTTAAGGAATGTGATGATAACCCATTAATCCCGTTCGCCCATACAATCAGGATCTTGGTTTCCATAAGTAGAATCTTCCAAGTATACTTCGCCTTTCAAAAGATTTGATTATCCGAGTTGATTCCAATAAGAATAATTGATCAGAAGGAGCTATCTCCAGCCGTAAGATCTTCCACAGATTGTACGAACCAAATCCTTAAAGATAAACTAGCATATGGATAAGTCTTTTCTCGTCGGTCTAGAATCTGTCAGTGAGGTCAGACTTTGAGATAAAATTTTAACGATCTTCAGACTTTGATAGATGAGTCTTGAGTTCTTCAGACTATAACACTTGAGTCTATAAGCCTTCAGACTAGACTATTTGGAAAGGTTTCGTCAGCTTCAAAAAAATAATGAGTCTTCTCTAATAGATTCGACTGAGATGTGTGATGAAAGTGTGGGTGATTC
The DNA here is from genome assembly GCF_016545825.1 of Eucalyptus grandis. Classification (NCBI taxonomy): domain Eukaryota; kingdom Viridiplantae; phylum Streptophyta; class Magnoliopsida; order Myrtales; family Myrtaceae; genus Eucalyptus; species Eucalyptus grandis. The sequence continues at coordinate 31,160,849 of NC_052622.1, read as the reverse complement.
CACTCGGTTGCAAAATTCTCGTCGATCAGCACTAAACCGATTTTCTGTCGTTTTGGGTACCCTATGTCCGTATTTGAAACCTTGAGATTTTCACGAGCACTGAAAGTCGCCAATGTGTCGAAGAGGTACGTGTGGTTCGAAGAAAATCGACCATGGGTCAATTGCACCAAAAATTCCTAAAAGCTACCCAGTAGGCTAGGTCACGCTAAAACCGCATCTGATTGAAATTAATCGTGAATTTGAATTCGATTTCAGAAATTGAAGGTCCTGTCATGTCACGAGTCATTTTAGGAACGTCGACTTGTCTTTCAAGGAATTTTCGATGAGTTCGGGATTTTTACGGAAAATCGATATGGATGTTTCGAAAACGAATGGAAATTTGGATTGGCCAATTTGAAGGCTTTTGGCATCTCGGTGTGAGTGAATAAGTGAAAGGAAATTTCGTGGGCTTTTTCCGCATCAAATCGAACCTTAATCGGAGAAGTTTGTTCAAAATCGGATTCCGAGAAAAATGAAATAGAATTCGGATTCAAGGGAAATTCGTGGGATAGAGGGACCGTCTCATCTTGGTCTTCAATGGGACTTCAAATTGTGTAATTGGTGAAGAAATTGGCCTTAGGATGATCAATTGACAAAGTGTTTTGAAGTTGATCAAGATTATAATTTTGATTCTAATCTATTTTTCCTTTTTTTCCCTTGGTCCTACGCCCCTTCACGTATACCCCTCCTTGGCGGCAGATTTTCTCTTTTCTTCTCTCTCTCTCTCTCTCTCTCTCTCTCTCTGTCTCTCTGTTTGTTGCCCCACTGATAGCCCTTTTGCAAAGTCTCAATTTCATTTTTTCTCCTTTGACTTTTGTCTATTCTTATCCTCTACCTTTGCACGTTTCTTTTATTCTCTCACTCTCTCTCTTCACTGGCTTGGACGACCCCTTTTCCTCTTCTATTCTTCTGTTTTGCTTGTAATTTTCCTTTCCCATTTGTTCTCTGCCCCACCGACACCACAGCTTCACGTGCTGCTCCTCTTGGGTCAACGGCAGCACATATTCTGGACCAAGTTCGCTGCCCCAATCGGGCTCGTCTCTGCTACATTGAAGCCTCCCTCTCATCCGCCTACGTCGGCCCGCCGTCGAAGCAAGTTCAGCAGCCCATTCCAGAAAGCTCAACAGCCTGTTTCAGAACGTCCAGCAGCTGTAGCTTAGCTCCTTTCACGGCCGTTTTAGTCATGGCCGCACCCCCACTTGTGGTAGTCGATTCTAGCCCGAGCCGTGCCTAAAACAGCTGCTGTTGCAGCTTGTTCAACCCTTGATTAGTGGCCAAAAACAACAAGGGTTTGTGGGCATCATGGCCCATTTTCAAGCCCGTCTCGGCGCCGCTTGGCGGTTCCACTTTGGAGGTTGTCATTCCTCACCGCGACCCTATTGTTTTGATTCGAGTAGATTATTAATCTGGTGAGTTTAACTCACTAATCCTCGCTTAGTAGGTTAATGACGCTTAATGGTTGATTAGTTTAGACTAAGATTAGTTTAGTGGATAATTAGAATGGTTTAGTGAATTAGATAATTACCGATGCATGTTAGTGGTTAGGTTAGTACAATTAGCGAGTAAACACATTATAGTATTTATTTGACAAACCTCGGAATTTTTTTGGGTCTATTTCGGCGTTCAATTAGGCTTTTTCGGGCCTAAGTTGATTGATTGGCATTTATTTAATAATTTCCGTAATTAATTAATTAATTAATTTTCGAAAATTAGATCGGGATAGTCAGTGATCGGAATTTTATGCTGATTATTGTGATGCAATCTATTTATTTAATTGAGCTCTAATTTGTGCTAATTTTGCATGATTGTGATTTTCGGATTTTATTCCTAAATTAGTTAATTTTGGTAATTAATTGAAAAATTACCAAGCATCGGTCTATAGCGCCAAAAATCTATTTTTGGACTGTTGAAAGAAGTGGGAGAATCAAGAGTGAAATTATTGTATTTTGGCTAAGGTCGACCGTGTACCCACACAAAAGTATTTTTATCGGGTAAGATAAAAATGATGAATTGGTTGTATGGTGGAAGTGGTATACTAAATTAGCCTGGGGGCCCTGATTTATCAGCTTTGGGCGAGCAATTTATTATCAGCTTTGGGTGAGCATATAAATAGTATACCATATTATCAACTTTGGGCGAGCAATTTATTATCAGCTTTGGGTGAGCATATATAGTATACTATATTGGCCTGGGGGCCTAAATTATCAGCTTTGGGCAAGCATATATATATAGTATACTATATTATCAGCTTTGGGCGAGTTATACTATCTATACTTTCAGCTTTGGGCGAGCGGTCCTGTATTGATAAGACATTATAAATAGTATTGAATGTACCGACCAGGGGAAGGTCATGGTGATATGTAATCGACTGCGTCGATTGATCGATGGTTCGATCTAGTTGAATAATTGTTGAAATTTATTATCTGATAGGAAGGAACTAAGGCCAAGATAAGCCCTATGACCCGTGTTATGCTTAGGCAGCCCTTAGGGCGTATTGGCTTCCTAATTGGGTCTTAGGAGGCAGAACATGTTGAGACATTGTCTTATTGGTTATTGTATAACCATTTTCAGGTCTTTAGATTGTGTTGGTGAAGGACCAGAAGCCCTGAAGTCTGAGAAGGTGGAGATCAAAGAATCAGTGAACGTGTCTGACTAGTGGATGTTAGGACAGTCCCCTTTTTGGTTAAGCCAATACTTTTGCAAACAGCCTAGTTTGTAAATAAACCCACTTGTCTATAAAAGGTTTATTTTAGTTGTGGAAAATTGGTCCTACTTTCCTATCCCATTTTTTTTTTTTTATTGTCTAGGATTATTTATATGTTTTTGTATGCGTAATAAAATGAATAGGTCGGAGATGCATCCTGAGACGTCACTATTTAATCGACCAATGAGAGATGGGTGTGCGCTTGAGGATCGGGGTGTGACAGCCTAGGTGGAGCTAGGCGGTGACGTATGGTGGCGGTGAAGGCTCCGACGGTGGCCTGGTGACTTGCTGGATGAGCGAGCAAGGGCGGACGACGCAGCTGGGATGGTGGTGACGCGCGACGAGCAAGCGAGCTCGCGGTTGGGCGCGACGGCGGTTCGGTGGCGTTCAAGCGGTCGGCTGGGGCTGCTTGACAGAGGAGGGGGCTGAGCTGTGGTTTCTTTGAAATTTTTGGAGTCTTCAAGCTACTAGAAATGGGGGTGTCGACGGCAAAGCAAGGAGAAGAGAGAGGGGGAGACCAACCAAGCTTGGAGGGGCCCACTTGGTCTTCATCTTCACCCCTTTGTCCCCTTGACTTGGCCCCACCCTTCCTAGCTGGTTTCCTCAGCCATTTATAGCCACAAATCTTCCTCTAGAAGCCTTGGAAGAGGTCTAATGGTTGTGTCTAAGGGGGCTACAAATTTGGACTTGATTTCTCCAAATTCCTCTTCAATCCTCACTTGAATCAATTCAATTTGGTCCCTAAAAATTCCACTATCGCATCTTCGATCAATTTGGCATTTTTCCTCGCCAATAGAACCAACTCGCATCCAATTTCGCGATAAAAAACGGTCCCCTGAATTTTCTGGAAAAAAAAGGCCTTATTTTGACTTTTTTCCAAAAATCTCGGTTTGTAGAAAAATCTTCGGAAGATGAGTCGATGTTCCTAAAATGATTTGTGACATGACAGAACTTTCAATTTATGAAATCGGATTCAAATTCGAGGTTAATTCTAATCTGGCACGATTTTAGCGTGACCTAAGCTACCGAGTAGCTTGCAAATGACCCGTGGTCAATTTTCTTCGAGTCACAATGTACCTTTTCGACACATTGGTGACTCTTGGTGGTTGTGAAAATCTCGAGGTTTCAAATATGGACACATGGTACCAAAACAACAAAAAAATCAATCTAGTGCGGATCGACGAGAATTTTGCAATTGGGTTGAATCACTCACGTTTAACCTCACGTCTTAGTCGAACTGACCTATCTCTGATCTCTAATCGATCTTATTGTGTCGTAATGATCTCTGCAGATGAGCACGGTCGAGTAGTCGATTCCTATTCGAATTCTTAAGTTTATTGCATTAAAATCTCTTAATGACTTCCCCAGACAGTCTAGTTAGCTCATGAGTGATCAGCTCAGAGAATAACACTATAGGCGCGTCAATGAAAGGCCTGATTTATTCAATTGAAAGCAGAATCAAAAATCTAGAATGTCACACTTATAATCCAACTTCGATCCAATGAACCTCTTAGGCTTAAAAGCCATAGGGTCTTCCCAGACATCTGGGTCTTTACCAATCGCCCAACTGTTCGCGAAGACCTGCGAGTTTTTGGGTATGTCATAGCCCATGAAAATGGTGTTGGCTATGGCCTTCCGTGGCATGAAGAATGGGAATGGCAGGTGGAGCCTGAGGGTCTCCTTCACAACTGCTTGCAGGTATGGTAGCTGGTCTATATCAATTTCCTGGACCTTTTGGTTGGACTCAACAGAAAAATCAGTCTAGTGCCGATCGACGAGAATTTTGCAATTTGGTTGAATCACTCACGTTTAGCCTCACATCTTAGTCGAACCGACCTATCTTTGATCTCTAATCGATCTTATTGTGTCGTAATGATCTCTGCAGATGAGCACGGTCGAGTAGTCGATTCCTAGTCGATTCCAATTCGAATTCTTAAGTTTATTGCATTAAAATATCTTAATGACTTCCCCAGACAGTCTAGTTAGCTCATGAGTGATCAGCTCAGAGAATAACACTATAGGCGCGTCAATGAAAGGCCTAATTTATTCAATTGAAAGCAAAATCGAAAATCTAGAATGTCACACTTATAATCCAACTTCGATCCAATGAACCTCTTAGGCTTAAAAGCCATAGGGTCTTCCCAGACATCTGGGTCTCTACCAATCGCCCAACTGTTCGTGAAGACCTGCGAGTTTTTGGGTATGTCATAGCCCATGAAAATGGTGTTGGCTATGTCCTTTTGTGGCATGAGGAATGGGAGTGGTGGGTGGAGCCTGAGGGTCTCCTTCACAACTGCTTGCAGTTACGGGAATTGGTCTATATCAGTTTCCTGGACCTTTCGGTTGGACTCGACAGAAAAATCAGTCTAATGCTGATCGATGAGAATTTTGCAATTTGGTTGAATCACTCACGTTTAACCTCGCATGTTAGTCGAATCGACCTATCTCTAATCTCGAATCGATCTTATTGTGTCGTAATGATCTCTGCAGATGAGCACGGTCGAGTAATCGATTCCTAGTCGAATTCTTAAGTTTATTGCATTAAAACCTCTTAATAACTTCCCTAGACAGTCTAGTTAGCTTAGAGTGATCAGCTTAGAGAATAACACTATAGGCGCGTCAATGAAAGGTTTGGTTTATTCAATTGAAAGCAGAATCGAAAATCTAGAATGTCACACTTATAATCCAACTTCAATCCAATGAACCTCTTAGGCTTAAAAGCCATAGGGTCTCTACCAATCGCCTAACTGTTCGTGAAGACCTACAAGTTTTTGGGTATGTCATAGCTCGTGAAAATGGTATTGGCTATGGCCTTCCGTGGCATGAGGAATGGGAGTGGCGGGTGGAGCTTGAGGGTCTCCTTCACAACTGCTTGCAGGTACAGGAGCTGGTCGATATCAGTTTCCTAGACCTTTCGATTGGACCCTACAACCTAGGACAACTCTGCTTGGACCTTCCCGTAGGAGTTCTGTCAATGCCCATTCAACAGTGCTGCTCGATGTTGTTGGAGAAATCTTCCTGGAATATTTTGAAGCTAACAAAATGTTTCCATCAGTCTAGTCTGAAGATTTGCAGACTCTTCTATTCAAAGTCGAAGACCTCCGGACTGCGGACTCAAGACTCAAAGTCTATTCTCATTGACAGGTTTCTAGACCGTCGAAGAAGGGTTATCCGGAATCGGGTGTTTCATTAAGGATTTGACCTTATCGACTGGAGAAGATCTCTTGGCTGGATATGACATAACGGAATCCTTTGTTTGATCATGATTGATTCAGAGATTAAGGATCCGATGATTGGCGAAGTATACTTGGAAGGTTCTACTTATGGAAATCGAGATCCTGATTGTATGGGCGAGCATGATTGATGGGCTATCGACATGTTCCTTTAATAGCTCGAATGATCTTCCTAATTGATTCCGTCCAACGGTTAGATTGGAGGAATTCCTTTGGTAAGTGCCAACGGGTATGATGGCATAAAGGAGTATAAAATGAAGACGTTCTAGTTGTTCGAGTGCGTGCACGATAGAAGAATTCCAAAGTCTGAAGCTCTTTGTTCTTAGTCAATTCATTTACTGAGCGAAATTTTGTACACAAAAGAGAGTATATACTTTGAGAGACCTTGAGGAAGTGTGGTAGAGTTTCTACACTATGGAATCAAGGAAGAGACTTGCTGTAACATCTCTTTTGTTCATAGTGAAATCCAGCTGGTGGGCTGTCAGTGCGGAAGAGTGGACGTAGGCTTGGAATAAGCCGAACCACTATAAAACTCGTGTTTAATTTTCTCTTCCCTACTCTCTGTTTTACTTTGATCATAATTCGTCTTGTTAACCTAAGAAGAACTTCCTTTCCATTGTCTGCCTGGTATTGCTCTTATATCTCGAAGAATTATTTTTACACTTATTCACCCCCCTCTAGGTGCTTCTACTAGCTATCTCAATTGGTATCAGAGCCTGTGTACTCACTTTGTTTGAAGTGTTTTACTTCAGAGTTAAAGATCCATGGCTAGTATGTTAGCTTTAGGGCTGGTAGAAGGGCAAAGCAATACCAGACCGCCTTACTTTGATGGAAAGGATTACAACATATGGAAAAACAAAATGAAGGCGTTCTTAAGATCAAAGGATCCTCTAGAATGGGATGTTGTTGACAAAGGAATCATTCCTAAAGTCGCACCTATCTCAGAAAGAGGAAAAAATACTGTTGAGTCTAGTGAAATGACTGAGGAAGAGATAATCAAGAGACAAGCTCTTGATGCAAAAGCAATTTATTCTTTCTACTGTGCATTGTCACCTACTGAATATAACAGAATATCTTCTTGTTCTACAGCTAAAGAAGTCTGGGATAGATTACACATCACTTATGGAGGAATTGATCGAGTGAAAGAAACCAGAATCAACATTTTGCTCGGTCAATATGAAGCATTCAAAATGAAATATGGAGAATCTATCACTGACATGTTTAGTCGTTTTACAAAGATCGTGAATGGTCTTGAAAATCAAGGTCAACCAATTTTATGATCCCATGAAGGTAAACAAGCTTCTGCGTGGACTCTCTAAGGATTGGAATCACATAAAGACCTCAAGAAGGGAGACACAAAGAATTATGCCACTTTCGATCGATGAATTGGTTAGGACTCTTCAGTCTTATGAAGTAGAGTGAATCAACGAAGATGAAGATCCTAAAGGTAAGAAATCCATTGCGTTAAAATCTAATGATGATTCTGATGTCACAGATTCTAAAGACGATATGGATGACGAAGAGCTTGCTCTCATGATAAGAAGATTCAGAAAACGAACGTAAAAGGAAGAAGATTCAATCCAAAGAAACAGAGTTTTCAAAAGCACCGAGACTAAGTACGGTTGAGGATGATGAATCAAACAAAGATGTAGTCCGCTTTGAATGCAAGAAAAAGGGACACATCGACTCCAACTGTCCTCTTCGAGGAAGAAGAAAGGAAAAGCTGAAAAGTATCGAAAGGCTCTTAAAGTAGAAACTTGGAGTGATACAGAGTGTGAAGAAAGTGATGATGGTTATGCCAATATATGTTTGATGGCACAATCGGATTCAGAATCAAACTCCGAGATAGACTCAGATTCAGATAGTGAATTTGAGGTGAGTAACTTTAAAATCCCTATTAAAGTTTCTAAATACATTGATGAGTTGTGTTTTAGTCTTAAGACTTCTCTTAAAAGGATTTCCGAACTAAAAAGGAAAATTCTGCACTAAAACAAGAAAATGTTTTGAAAGAAAAGGTCAAAGTTTTAGACAAAAATGTTTCTACCTTGAAAGAAAATGAAGGCAATCTTTCAAAAGAAAATACATTCTTGAAAAATGATATCTCAAATATTTCTAAAAGATTTTCTATAGGATCGAGAAACCTGGAAAAAATTCTTTCTGTTCAAAGACCTTATTTCAATAAATCTGGTTTGGGAATGTCTACGTAAAACCATTCCTTTAATTGATTTTCCTAAAGTAAAGGAAAGAATTAAGCAAAGACCCACAAGAGATGCTTACAAAAATCATTTTAAAAAGATCTTTTTAAAACCAGTAGGTTGCAATGCTCTCAGATGTTCAAAGTGCAATAGTGCAGATCATTTTGAAAAAGAATGTCCTATGGTTTGGAAACTTGTTAAGAAAGTTTGAGTTTCTTCTTTAAATGCAGGTCACTATCAAGAAAAAGGTAAAATGGTATCTGGATAGTGGATGCTCAAGACATATGACAGGAGATTCAAATTGTTTCGTAAAGCTCGTTCAAGTAAATGGTGGAAAAGTCTCATTTGGAGGAAACATCAAAGGAAGAATTGTGGGATTTGGAACTGTAAAGATTGGAAACCTCACAATAAGCAATGTTTCCTTAGTGGAAGGACTCAACTACAATCTGCTTAGTATCAGTCAGCTGTGTGATACCGGTTTCAAAATCAACTTTTAAGAGGGAATATGTTCAGGAACCAGTAAAGATTCTACTCAGTCTTTCATGGGTCGAAGACATGGAAATATCCACCTCTTGGATGTGAAACCAGATGAATCGCAATGTCTAATCTCAATTCAAGACGAAGTGAACTTATGGCACAGAAAGCTTGGGCACATCAATATGAAGTAGATAGCCAAAATTTCAGCAAAGAAGCTTGTTCGTGGTTTACCCAATCTATCATATCAAAAGTCTGATCTATGTACACCATGCATATTGGGAAAACAGGTAAGAAATTCCTTTAAACCAATAAATCAAGTCTCCACTAATCGTGTACTGTAGCTCATGCATATGGATCTCTTTGGACCAACCAGAATTCAGAGTATTAGAGGTAAGAAATATTGCCTAGTAATTGTGGTGACTACTCACGATTTACTTTGGGTATATTTCCTAGTAAGTAAGTCTGAAACCTTCTCTTACTTTGAAAAGTTTGCTAAAAAGGTTAAAAATGAAAAATGGTATGTTATTTCAAGTATAAGAACAGACCATGGAGGTGAATTTGAAAATCAAGATTTTACAAAATTTTGTGATGAATCTGGTTTTCAGCATTTGTTCTCCTTTCCATACACTTCAGAACAAAACGGAGTTGTGGAAAGAAAGAATAGGTTACTTCAAGAAATGGCTAGAACACTTTTAATTGAAAGTAACATATCTTCACGTTTTTGGGCTGAAGCAGTTTCTACAGCATGTTATATTATTAATAGAGTTTTTCTAAGACCAATTCTGGAAAAAAAACCCCCTATGAGTTATTCAAATAAAAGAAGCCTATTGTTTCATATTTTCATATATTTGGATGTAAATGATTTATATTGAAAAATGCAAATGATCGAGTTGGCAAGTTTGAAGAAAAATCAGACGAAGGCATCTTCCTTGGATATTCTACCTCAAGCAAAGCCTACGAGTCTACAACAAGAAGACTCAATCTGTGGAGGAATCGGTGAATGTCAAATTCCAAGATTCTATGCAAAACGAATCTATTCGACTCATCATGAAGAATCGAACTCTGCTCTAGACTCTACAAAGTCTAAATCTCGGGAAGCTGACTCGAGACTTCGAAAGACCAAAGAACAAATGATTGTTGAAGATTCAAATGAAGAAAGTGATCAACAACCTGACAAATCAACCAGTAACTGGAAGCATAAGTCCAGTCATCCCAAAGATCTCATTATTGGTGACATTAATGAAGGAATTCGTACAAGATCTAAAAGGCGCGAAGAGTCTAGTGCTGTGCCTCTTATTTCTGAAATAGAACCCAAAAGCATAGAAGAAGCTTTATCTGATGAAAGCATAAGTCCAGTCATCCCAAAGATCTCATTATTGGTGACATTAATGAAGGAATTCGTACAAGATCTAAAAGGCGCGAAGAGTCTAGTGCTGTGCCTCTTATTTCTGAAATAGAACCCAAAAGCATAGAAGAAGCTTTATCTGATGAAAGCTGGATTGAAGCTATGCAAGAAGAACTCAGGCAATTCAGCATTAATGATGTCTAGGAGTTGACTCCTAAATCGAAAGGTAAATCTATTATTAGAACTAAATGGGTTTTCAGGAACAAGATGAACGAGAAAGGAAAGGTCGTAAGAAACAAAGCAAGACTCGTGACCAAGGGATATACGCAAGAAGAAGGGATAGACTATGACGAGACTTACGCACCAGTAGCAAGGTTAGAAGCAATTCGATTATTACTTGCCTTTGCTTGTTATAAGAATTTCAGGTTATTCCAAATGGACGTCAAAAGTGCTTTCCTGAATGGATTCATCCATGAGGAAGTCTATGTGGAACAACCACCGGGTTTGAAGACCCAAGGAAACCAGACTCGTATTCGGATGAAAAAGGCCTTATATGGTTTAAAGCAAGCACCTCGAGCTTGGTATGACAGGCTGAGTAAGTTTTTAATTAATAATGGCTTTGTAAAAGGTAAAGTAGACACTACTCTATTTATCAAAAGAGAAAACAAAAGTTTTCTGCTTGTTCAAATATATGTTGATGATATTATTTTTAGATCCTCTAATGAAAGTCTGTGCAAGAAATTCTCTAAGTCTATGTAGAATGAATTTGAAATGAGCATGATGGGTGAACTAACCTTCTTTCTTGGACTTCAAGTGAAACAATTGAAGGAAGGGACCTTTATTCATCAAGAAAAATATGCTAATGATCTTGTCAAAAAGTTTGGACTGGAAAATTGCAAAAAGACTTATATATACCAATGTCAAGTTCTTTGAAGATAGACAAAGATGAAGGAGGAAAGAAAGTTGACTAGAAGCTATACAAGAGTATCATTGGTTCACTTCTTTATCTTACTGCTTCTAGACCTGACATTTTGTTTAGTGTTTGCATTTGTGCCAGATTTCAAGCATATCCAAAAGAATCTGATCTAAGTGTTGCAAAGCGTATTATCAAATACATTGCATCAACTCCGAGCATTGGTCTCTGGTATCCTAAAAAGGGAGACTTTACTCTTCTTGGATACTCAGACGCAGACCTAGCCGGATGCAGAGTTGATAGAAAGAGCACCTCGGGTACCTGTCAACTACTTGGAAGCAGGACAATGTCTTGGTTTTCAAGGAAGCAAAGTACAGTAGCTCTTTCTACAGCAGAAGTGGAATATGTAGCTCTTGGAAGTTGTTGTTCACAAATTCTATGGATAAAACAACAGCTAAGAGACTTTGGAATTGAAGATTCATGCACGGAGATTAACTGTGACAACACCAGCGCAATCAATCTCACCAAGAATCCAATTCTTCACTCAAGAGCAAAGCATATAGAGATTCGACATCACTTCATTAGAGATCATGTTCAAAATGGAGAAGTTTCGATTCAGTTTGTTGACTCAAAGAATCAATCGGGCAGATATATTTACAAAGCCTTTGGAGAAAAATCAATTTGAAATCATCTGTTCAAGACTCAACATCTTGAAGTTTGAAGAAGTTAAAGTCTAGAGACTCCTAGACTCGGACGATCAAGGTTTTCTTTCGCAAGTTATTTTACTTTCTTATGTCTCGATTCTCATCTCGAAAAGGTACGATCATCAACCGTGTTTGATTATTGCTATCTTTAATTGACGTGATTATTGCAACGTTTCCTTTTCGAAAATGGAGTTATTTTTTAAATGAAAATTATCTAATTTTTCGAAAAATGGCAGTTATTTTTTAAAAGGCATCTTTTTAATTTCTTTTATGACGTTCTTTTATGACGTTCCGTATGCCTCTCTTCGACTGTTATATATACTGTTGATTTCTCTTCGTTTCACTCACAAAAAACCTTGAGAGAGTACCGATCTTCCATTTCTGTCTTCTTCTCTTATTTAATCTTCGAAAAGTTGTCATCTTTCTTGGGAAAACAAGCTTGGAATCTCTTAAAGATTGTGAAAAATGTCTTCCCAAAGAAAGTCTTCGAGGATCGCAAGCAGGGGACCACAGCAAATGCGTGAGGGGTCTACGCACTTCGATCTCACCAAGGAAGAAGAGTTTCCTAGTCGGCGCAGAGCCCACAACATTCTCAGCAGCGTCCATCTTCTCCATCTTTTACCTACAAGCTTTATCGTGCTTTAAAAAGGGGTGGAACTCCTTTGAACTACATTGACGAATTTCTGAAAGACAAAGGTGTGAAACCCCTCGATGGCCCCCAATCCGATTTGGGTCGCCACAGTTTGCTTACCATTTACTTTCCTAATAACATGTCACTCTGATACCATTTCAATTGCAACGGGTCCATACAACCTAGGGGTTTACATCTTTTAGATCGGTCCCTTGCGCAATTTAAATACGGAAGCACATCCAACAACTCCCTTCCCTATGTTCAGAAAATGATGCACACCGACTAAACATCTTATATAAGTTAAATCCGAACACGTTTATTTACATAGAGCAGATGGACATCTTTAGTCGGTACATCAAAATGCCGTAGTTTTCTATACTCGGCTACACTTCAAAAGATGACCGACATCTCCTCCCACAAATCGTATGCTTAAGGTCCATCAACCAGTGTCGGCGTTCAAAGGTTCCCTCCTTTGCTATCCTTCTCCTCGCGGTCATATCCAACCGCTCAAACCATCTACTAATCTGAAATGTTATTCCCCAAAAGGGGTGAGTATAACCACTCAGCAGATAGGGAAATCTAATAACAACTCAATGCATCAGGCAGATCATACATGTCATCATCATCATGGCATCATTACATCATACATGTCATCATCATCATGACATCATCACAATACACATGCCATATCATATATCATCATCATTATCATCACCATGCATATCATCATACATATCATATCATGGGTGATCATCATATCACATATCATCATCATCATCCATATCATCATGCATATCATATCATGGGTGATCATCATGTCACATCACATATCATCATCATCATCATCATCATCATCATCATGCATATCATCATGCATATCATATCATGGGTGATCATCATATCACATCACATATCATCATCATCATCATCATGCATATCATATCATGGGTGATCATCATATCACATCACATATCATCATCATCATCATCATCATGCATATCATATCATGGGTTAATTTTCATCTTTTATCTTTAAATTTGATCACCACATCACCCATTTCTCATATCATCAATTTCATCATCCTTTCGGGCAAAGACCTCCGACAGGGTTCCCAAAGATTCCAGCCATCCCAGGGCCACCGGGCTTCTGGCCCCCCACATTCCGGGCATCTCGCATCCCAACTAGCATCACGAAGCATTCCCTTCGGGCAGAAACCTCCGACAGGGCTTTCGGCCTTTACCCTTCTAGCTAGGCATCTCGCACCCCAATCTTGGCATCGCGAGGCATTCCTTTCGGGCAAAGACATCCGACAAGGCTTCCGGAATTATGTACTGACATACCACCAGGCCTCCCCTGGAATTACGTACCGTATACCACCGGGCATCCCGACACTCCCGGGAATCTCCGGAATTACGCCACTAGGCCACCGAGCATCATCATCCACCACAACCACTTCCTCACTTATCATTATCCACATTTACCATTATTTTGATCTCAATTTAACATGGCATATGGCGTGACATCAAACAAGTCATACTTGACACACATGCATCACAATTCAATGTCATACATACACCAATATCTCATCATACATGCAACAATGCATAATTATTTATTTATAAATTCAATGGAATTTATGGCCAATAAAATAATCCATTTTATTTTATTATTTTTATTTATTTATTTATAATAAATAAATATTAAATTCAATATCTATAAATTCCCAAAATTATAAAAATTCAAGCAATCATTAAGCAAACCAATAGGATGACAATTTCATGCAAAATTCGTGGCCACATTGAATTTCACACAATTTCACAATTTCCACAAAACAGCACATAATATTCGGATAAAACCAGAATGCACAGTTTCCGAAGAAATTCGATTAAAATATCCATACGATCTCCAAAAATTACGAAATGTTACAGAGTGATAGCCAAGACATTTTAGCACAACTTTCATGAAGAACGCCAAGCCAGATTCTTTTTATATTATTTGATACAACCTCACGAAGCTTCTGGATCCATTACCGCATCGTCCAGTGAACACATCTCCGAAATATTGAGATTTAACCTACCTATTCTCTTTATTTTCCTCTTAAATTTAGATATTTTATACATCAAGGTATCCTCTACAAGTTTCATGAAGATATCCAAGTCAAATAACCAGAGTAGAATCATAATTTGGGTCCTTGAAGTCTCGGGTATCTCAAAATACATCACCAGAATCATCTTCTTCAAGATCTAGTCGATTCACTAGGCTATACTTGTTAATTTAACTTCAAATTTGAGTATGTTGTATTTTAAGATGTCTCCTACAACTTTCATGAAGAAACTGAAGTGAGATTCTCAACAAAAACCAACATGCAACCACGAATCCAGCAAGAGGTCAGTAAAAACTCTCCAGATCTGAGGTCTCCGTAGAACAAGACTTTAACTCCACAAATCTCCATAATTTTTCACGAAATTTCATTATGTTATAGTGCAAGATGTTAGCTACAACTTTCATGAAGACATCGAAGCCAAAATCGGACTCCAAACACACATTCAAGCTCAAACAAGTTACAGACTCACACAACCCGAGCAAGAACAGTCACACGACTTAAGAACATGCCAACCTTACCTCGGTTTTTCTCACTTAAAACACCCAAAATCTAACAAACAAACAATATACAAGCATGCAAGAGAAGTTAGAGGACTCCACTTGCCTCTAAGACTGAGCAAACACGACCACACGGACGGCACACTGGCGACGGACGAACGGCGTGCGGGCGGCAACGGGCGAGCTCCTCCTCCTCGGCCTCCCTCTTCTCTCTCGCAACTCACTCTCTCTCACTTGGCTTGGACGGAAACCCCTCACCAGCCACTCTCTCTCTCCCTTTTATTCCCCCTAAACTTAATCATTTCAGCTGCATGTGGCCACCCAAGATGGCCAATGGGGGCAGCCACACCTTGCACAGCCTCCACGCCACTTGGCAGCTCGGAGGAAACACATGGCCTCCTTCATGCAAGATGGGCCTCCACCTTCGGCTGGGCTTGGGCCAGCAATGGGCCGGCGATCCCTCCTCCTCCTTTGGGCTCCGCAACTAAGCCCAAATGGCCGAAAATGGGGTGAGATCATGGGCTGGTTTTAAGCTAATACTTTGGCCCATATCTCATTCTAATAATCCTCCTCAAACCTAAATTTAATAAACACCTAATTGAAATTTATAAATCACAAAACTTTGTGACCTATCTTAATAAATTCCAATCCATAATCCCACATGGCCAAAACTAGAATTTTTCTATCAAATAATTATTCGCTAAGAGCTTGGCCAAAGTCTAAATGGAAGACCTTAATTTGAGCACCCCTAATGACTGGCGAGGAATTCTAGGATGCCAGAATTCTCCCCTCCTTAGAGAATTTCGTCCTCGAAATTAGACATTTCATATGTCTCCTTAAACAAGTGAGGGTACCTTTCCCTCATCTCACTTTTACTCTCCCATGTGGCTTCCTCCACATCATGATATCGCCATAATACCTTAACCAATGGAATTCTCTTGGTCCTGAGAATTTGTTCCTTTCAATCTAATACTTGCACAGGCTCCTTGATGTACCTTACTTTCTCATCCATTTTGATGGCTTCATGATCGAGTATGTGACCAGGGTCTAACTAATACTTCCTCAGCACATGCCTATACTTTTCTGAAGGCTATTGCTGTACACAAATTCTACCAGGTATAACTTTTCATCCCAACTTCCTTTAAAGTCAAGGATGTAGGCTCTTAACATTTCTTAATTTATCTTAACACCAAAAAAATTTTAAAACAATAACCACATCCAAAATTTCTTTTGAACGCTTGAAAATCTTCCTTCATGAAATCAAACAATACAAACTGAGGTTTTCAAAAGCATTCCACAACAACACAAGCTTTGAAATCATATGTCATTTCCATGTCAAAACGTTTTCAAATCACCAATGTGGAAAATCCTTTGAGTTCTTGAAAATTCCACTTTACGATGTGAAATAGGGATTCCAAAGACAACAATATAACAGTAATAGTCTTTGAAAATAGGTAAATCTCATATCGTTGAAGCCAATTCACAAAATCAAAGCATGATACCAATTCCATAAAATCCATGATCACGTTTAAATTTCAAATGTTTTTCAGATCCACGTGTAAAGCCTTGAGTCGTACTTGCATCACGGCGCGAAATAAAATACTTTATCAAAACCCTTAGTAAATTTAAATCAGTACGTTGGTAAATTTCCAATCATAATCCCAACTCCAATGGGTTGGAATGTTTTCTATAAAAAGTTCAGAAATCTTTAAAATAGAAAACATTTCTTAAAACATTTGGGCATGGTGTCACAAGACTCATAAATTTTGATGAAATTCAAGAGATTTTCTAAAATAGTTCACAATCAAAATCTTTTAATAATTCCATCCACCTCCTCTATCTCATATTCAATTCCTTTTGTGAAAACATCTATTTTAAGCTCTATCCTAAGTGCAACTATCAATGAGATTCAAATTTAAAGAATTCCACCTTCTCGACTCAATCGAACGCACCATTTAGCCAAATTATTCCTATACCTTTTGTCACCACCAATTCAAGCCTAGAACCATCAAAATCAACACCACCAATAACTCATTTGGTTCAGTCCAGCAAAGACATTCACTATGCATTCACCGCAACATAGATTCAAGCCTAAAATATAGCATCATTCCTTCGATTCAAATATCTATAGTCCACCAAGACTTATTTAATTCAAAGATCGACAATCCACCAAAATAAAACTTGTCTAGTTTCCACCAAATATATCTCATATCTCATCCTAAAGGATCATCACTTAGACTAATCATTCATCAAATCCACAACTTGAACTTCCACCATTTCACCTTGGAAAGGCTATAACCACAAATGATCATATCCACTAATTCCACCAAACATTTTTCAAACTGAGATCATCACCTAAAATTAAAAGTTGACCACTATCGATTAAACCTATTATTCCAACATATAAACCTCAAATCATTTCATGTCTCATATGACCACTCAAACTCATGACTTCCAATATCAATCTATACATACTAAATACCTCCATGTAATGCATCAAGACTTCCAATGAAATCCTCAAATGGGAAGTCACTACTCAGCTCAAATGATCATAACTTAATCCTTAAATTCATAACTCGCTCTTCATAATTCACTTCTCAAGCCTTGCTTGCAACACTACGCTTAGGTGCTACACATGATCTTCAGGTCTTTTAGAATATATCAGGATATCATCAAATGAAGACAATCACAATTTGGTCCAAATAGGGCTTAAATATCCTATTCATTAAATCCATGAATGCAGCTAAGGCATTCGTCAATCCAAATGGCATAACCATGAACTCATAGTGTCCATAGCGAGTCCTAAACACGGTCTTAGGAATGTCTTCTTTCTTAATCCTTAACTGATATCCTGATCTCAAGTTAATTTTAGAAAAGACCGAACTTCCTTGCAATTTGGTCAAATAGGTCATCAATTCTAGGCAAAGGATACTTATTCTTAATGGTCACCTGATTCAGCTGCCTATAGTCAATACATAAGCGCATCGATCCATCTTTCTTTTTCACAAACAAGAGTTCTACAAGCTTAACCATGCTTCCACTGCGCTACTCTAACAAAATTATCCCTGAAACACCACCTTCCCAGTTCAGTTCATAGTTCGGTTCATTTCTGCCCCATTTTGCCATTCTAGAAGCCTACCAGGAGCCACTCCTTGTTCAGGTCCTTTGACCTCGGCGTCCACTCCTCGCCCTCATCGGATCGAGTCGTTACAGGTACACCAGCTTTCGCTTGGTTCAAACCCAAACTACACATCTACTAAAGGGTCTCGTTTCAATAGGGATTAACTTATAGAGATATTATCCGCTTTGGCTTATCCCATTCTTAGCCTCACGATTTTATCCTTAGCACACGGGCAAGTACTATCTCAAGAGATCATTCATCCTAGTCCATTGCTTACGGAGCTAGTCCATTCCTATAATGACATCAAAGTCATACATAACTATCACTATCAAGTCCATTTCCAGATCTCATTCCCCTAGGGTTATCTCATTCATCTCACATGCCAACGTAGATAACAGCATGACTTTCAGCGATGTAGAAATACGAAGAGGCATATCTAGAGATTTGTTCCTGCTCCTCACAATCACCTATATTTTTCGGACACAAATGAATGCATGCCACTTATATCAAATAACATATGCCTTCTTATCCCTCTATCGAAATCATACCTGAGATAACACTTTTGGAAGCTCCTACTTCCTCTTGAGTGACCGCATTCACCCTTCCTTGTGGTGGTGGCCTCTGTGGATTCCTTGGTGGATTTGGTTCAACAAAGATCTTTGTTGCACCCGTCGCACCGAGCTAACATTCGGCCGCAACTCTTTGTGGACAGTCTTTCTTAAAGTGTCCTATTTGCCCACATCCATTACATCTCGTTGGCTATTACAAGGTCTGGCCCATGTTGTCTACCACATCTCTGGCAAAAATTACCCTGGTAGGGTGCTCTTCCTAAAATCGGGCCATTCCAAACTCTTCTAAAATTTCCAAAGTTACTCTTTTTCTTAAATTCCCAAGTTGGACCTTAACTAGGATAGGGTCTCTTACCCCTTCGAACATCATTAAAGGTCATCTGCCTCTTAGATTCTGATTGCTCTCTCACTAACTCTTGCTCCACCAACTGTGCCCTCTCATAAATCTCATTATAATCCCTTATATTCAAAGGCACCAGCTTGTTTTCTAATATCAGTCCTTAATCCTTTCAGAATCTCTTAACCTTTTCCTCTCGATCCTCAACCAACCTAGGAGCATACCTAGACAATTCAGAAAATTTTGCCTCATATCGGTCTCCGTCGGCTCCTTTGTTCTAACCGAACAAATTCAGTGATCTTCCTATCCTTGGCATAATTAGAGAAATGCTTCCTATTGAAAGCCCTAACAAACTCATCCCAGTTTATCTCAATACCTGGTGGAAAGATCATATCCCTCGAAGCTCTCCACCAAAACTTTGCATTTCCCTCCAGCTAGTACTCTGCCAAAACTATTTTCTCAGCATCATTGCAGTCCAACAACCGGAAAATCCGTTCCATTCCATCAATCCAAAGTTCCGCCTCCTCAGGACTTCCCATTCCACTAAACTTAAGTGGTTTAAATTTCAGAAATTGTTCCACCAGTCCTTGAGGGCGACGTTCCACTCCGAGTTGTTGCTGCGCTTGTCTATCCATCAGATTTCCAATATTGGCCAATGCCTACATGATGTCTTCCATTCGGGGTTCAGCCCTTGCGGCAGAGGCTTCGGCCTCGATGGATGAGCACTTCCATTTCGCACCATGACTTTCTGCGATTTCCAAGCATTGCCTCAGAATAATCCGAGACTCACTGTCTCCATTCAAAGCAACTACTACTACTACATAAGTAACATATACATGTTACTGGTACCTAAAGACAACTCAAGATAAACTACTAGGGATCTACGAGTGAATACTCATCACCCGTTATTCAATGTTAATCAATTTTTCCGTTTTATATCCTATGGTGTGCATCTTTCTATCCTCATTTCCATCTGAGGCACCTTATCACTCCAAATAGACCATAGCTCTGATACCAATAAAGGCTGTGACACCCCTCGACGGCCCCCGATTTGATTTGGGTCGCCACAGTTTGCTTACCATTTACTTTCCTAATAACATGTCACTCTGATACCATTTCATTGCAACGGGTCCATACAACCCGGGGGGTTTACATCTTTAGAGCGGTCCCTTGCGCAATTTAAATACGGAAGCACATCCAACAACTCCCTTCCCTATGTTCAGAAAACGATGCACACCGACTAAACATCTTATATAAGTTAAATCCGAACACGTTTATTTACATAGAGCAGATGGACATCTTTAGGCGGTACATCAAAATGCCGTAGTTTTCTATACTGCTACACTTCAAAAGATGACCGACATCTCCTCCCACAAATCGTATGCTTAAGGTCCATCAACCAAAGTGTCGGCGTCCAAAGGTTCCCTCCTTTGCTATCCTTCTCCTCGCATCATATCCAACCGCTCAAACCATCTACTAATCTGAAATGTTATTCCCCAAAAGGGGTGAGTACAACCACTCAGCAGATAGGGAAATCCAATAACAACTCAATGCATCAGGCAGATCATACATGTAATCATCATCATGGCATCATTACATCATACATGTCATCATCATCATGACATCATCACAATACACATGCCATATCATATATCATCATCATTATCATCACCATGCATATCATCATACATATCATATCATGGGTGATCATCATATCACATATCATCATCATCATCATCATCATCATCATGCATATCATCATGCATATCATATCATGAGTGATCATCATGTCACATCACATATCATCATCATCATGCATATCATATCATGGGTGATCATCATATCACATCACATATCATCATCATCATCATCATGCATATCATATCATGGGTGATCATCATATCACATCACATATCATCATCATCATCATCATCATGCATATCATCATGCATATCATATTATGGGTGATCATCATATCACATCACATATCATCATCATCATCATCATCATCATCATCATCATGCATATCATATCATGGGTTAATTTTCATCTTTTATCTTTAAATTTGATCACCACATCACCCATTTCTCATATCATCAATTTCATCATCCCTTCGGGCAAAGACCTCCGACAGGGTTCCCAACATTCCAGCCATCCCATGGCCACCGAGCTACCGGCCCCCCACATTCCGGGCATCTCGCATCCCAACTAGCATCACGAGGCATTCCCTTCGGGCAGAAACCTCCGACAGGGCTTCCGGCCTTTACCCTTCTAGCCAGGCATCTCGCACCCCAATCCTGGCATCACGAGGCATTCCTTTCGGGCAAAGACCTCCAACAAGGCTTCCGGAATTATGTACTGACATACCACCAGGCCTCCCCTGGAATTACGTACCGTATACCACCGGGCATCCCGACACTCCCGGGGAATCTCCGGAATTACGCCACTAGGCCACCGAGCATCATCATCCACCACAACCACTTCCTCACTTATCATTATCCACATTTACCATTATTTTGATCTCAATTTAACATGGCATATGGCGTGACATCAAACAAGTCATACTTGGCACACATGCATCACAATTCAATGTTATACATACACCAATATCTCATCATACATGCAACAATGCATAATTATTTATTTATAAATTCAATGGAATTTATGGCCAATAAAATAATCCATTTTATTTTATTATTTTTATTTATTTATTTATAATAAATAAATATTAAATTCAATATCTATAAATTCCCAAAATTATAAAAATTCAAGCAATCATTAAGCAAACCAATAGGATGACAATTTCATGCAAAATTCGTGGCCACATTGAATTTCACACAATTTCACAATTTCCACAAAACAGCACATAATATTCGGATAAAACCAGATTGCACAGTTTCCGAAGAAATTCGATTAAAATATCCATATGATCTTCAAAAATTACGAAATTTTACAGAGTGATAGCCAAGACATTTTCGCACAACTTTCATGAAGAACTCCAAGCCAGATTATTTTTATATTATTTTATACAACCTCACGAAGCTTCTGGATCCATTACCGCATCGTCCAGTGAACACATCTCCGAAATATTGAGATTTAACCTACCTATTCTCTTTATTTTCCTCTCAAATTTATATATGTTATACATAAAGGTATTATCTACAAGTTTCATGAAGAGATCCAAGTCAAATAACCAGAGTAGAGTCATCATTTAGGTCCTTGAAGTCTCGGGTATCTCAAAATACATCACCAGAATCATTTTCTTCAAGATCTAGTCGATTCACTAGGCTATACTTGTTAATTTCACTTAAAATTTGAGTATGTTATATTTTACGATGTCTCCTACAACTTTCATGAAGAAAACAAAGTGATATTCTCAACAAAAACCAACATGCAACCACGAATCCAGCAAGAGGTCAGTAAAAACTCTCCAGATCTGAGGTCTCCGTAGAAAAAGACTTTAACGCCTCAAATATCCATCATTTTTCACGAAATTTCAGTATGTTATAGTGCAAGATGTTAGCTACAACTTTCATGAAGACATCGAAGCCAAAATCGGACTCCAAACACATATGCAAGCTCAAACAAGTTACGGACTCACACAACCCGAGCAAGAACAGTCACACGACTTAAGAACAAGCCAACCTTACCTCGGTTTTTCTCACTTAAAACACCCAAAATATAACAAACAAACAATATACAAGCATGCAAGAGAAGTTAGAGGACTCCACTTGCCTCTACGACTGAGCAAACACGACCAGACGGACGGCACACCGGCGACGGACGAACGGCGTGCGGGCGGCGACGGGCGAGCTCCTCCTCCTCGGCCTCCCTCTTCTCTCTCGCAACTCACTCTCTCACTTGGCTTGGACGGAAACCCCTCACCAGCCACTCTCTCTCCCTTTATTCCCCCTAAACTTAATCATTTCAGCTGCATGTGGCCACCCAAGATGGCCAATGGGGGCAGCCACACCTTGCACAGCCTCCACGCCACTTGGCAGCTCGGAGGAAACACATGGCCTCCTTCATGCAAGATGGGCCTCCACCTTCGGCTGGGCTTGGGCCAGCAATGGGCCGGCGATCCCTCCTCCTCCTTTGGGCTCCGCAACTAAGCCCAAATGGCCGAAAATGGGGGTGAGATCATGGGCTGGTTTTAAGCTAATACTTTGGCCCATATCTCATTCTAATAATCCTCCTCAAACCTAAATTTAATAAACACCTAATTGAAATTTATAAATCACAAAACTTTGTGACCTATCTTAATAAATTCCAATCCATAATCCCACATGGCCAAAACTAGAATTTTTCTATCAAATAATTATTCGCTAAGAGCTTGGCCAAAGTCTAAATGCAAGACCTTAATTTGAGCACCCCTAATGACTGGCGAGGAATTCTAGGATGCCACAAAAGGGTACAAAAATGAAACCTTCTTTTTACGCACAATGGAGTGTTTGGGAATTGCCCCTGCTGGATCAGCGGAAGAGGTATTCACAAATATCCCAATCGATCCTCGTGTTGGAGGGCTGAATCAGATAGATGGGAATGATGATGACAAGTTGTACAGTAAGTTTCAACCGAGAATGGGTGTTGCGGCAAAAATTCGGGGAAAAAGGACAGACTTGTTTCGATCGGAGGAACAAAAGCATCTATACTCTAAGTTGTTGAAGCGTGGGGTGATAAACCCTAGAAGTGTAGACTTTGATTTCCTTGATGCTGTGAATGTTAAATTGAGGGAAAAATTCAGTCTTCTTCAACTTGAACAGTTCTGTTCTGACTTTATAGAAGCCTATGCTGAACTCACTACTTATTTCTATTCAAATCTTAGTTTCTTGGATGCGAATAGATTCTCTTTTAGTGTCCGAGATCAGGACTATGTGGTGGATGTAGATATGTTGGCTGATGTGATTGGGGTTGAGAGAGGGAGATATCAACCTATCAATGTCTCTATTGCTCGTACTACGTTGGAACTTGTTAAGGATAGAAGGACATAGGGAAAGGTTTCCTACTCAAGGATGAGTGCATTCAACATTCTGCTTCACAAGATTGTGATTAATTGCCTCAGACCAAAATCTACTTCAAAGACTGATGTTTCAAACTCAGAGGCAAAGCTGATGTATGCCATCAATGCAGGGAAAAATTTCTCTCTTCCACATACTATTATGTTCCAAATGTACAGGGCAGTGATGAAGGACAATGGTCAACTTCCTTATCCAGCTCTTGTGACAAAGTTATTCAGACATTTGAATGTTCAGCCTCCACGAATTCTCTGTGTTCGATCGTGTGATCAAATGGTGGTGGGACTGAAAATGGTCTCTAAAATGCGTCTGAAGGAACTCAACAAGGCGTTAGAGAAATTCAAGGAGAAAACTCCTGTTAAGTCTCATCAAGTCTCTTCGGCTGCAAAGAGAAAAGGAAAGGAGCCCATGGTAGCTCCATCCAAGAAAAGAAGAGCTCTCATCGTTGAGGATGAAGATGATGAGGAAGACATCACCATTTCTGCTATGGCATTGAAGAACTTGAGTCGTTCCGTTTTAATCAATGGACAAAGATAAGATAAGGACACGGATGATGAGACAGAACAGGACTGGAGAAAGAGAAAATTTGGAAGTAGAGGAGAAAGAAGCAGAGGAAAGACAAACAGAGGAGAGAGAAGCAGAAGAAAGAGATGAAGAGGAGGAAAGAATTGAAGACGAAAAGGAGAGAGGAGATCAAGCGGAAACAGAGGATGAGGAACACTCTTCTCCACCCGAAGGCATGGAAACAGGGGGAGATCGTGAGAAAAGAGGAATGTCCTCATATCCTACTACCAGTGAGGGAGTCAGTCGCTCTCCAGCAATCCAGAGGACATTTATGCCTCTCAATTTCCTTAAGAGGGACATGATGTTTCTTCGCCCAATCTGCGTGACCATGCTGATTTGCCATCGTCTGCTTTTACTCCATCTGATCGAGCAGAAGCCAGTACGCAGACTGATAATTCAACAGACTTTTGTAAAATTCTTGATGTTCTCTTGGAAATGCGGGGTCGGATATATGCTCTGGGATGCGAAGTTCAGAATTTGTAGAATGTAGGTCAAGCTTCTTCAGTTTCTTTGAATGATCATATCCAAGCCCTTTCTCTTCAGATTCAAGCAAATGCTAAGGGTGAAGAGGTGGTTCAACTGAAGGAAGACTTGAAAAAACTGGAAGGCATTGTCTAGTCAATGGGAGATTTCCAGCTTGTTCGTGTTCTCAATCATTCTTGAATCAATTCTCTTTCCATCTCAACCTTTTATGATGACAAAAAGGGGGAGAGATGCAAGATTTGAAACTTCGAATTTAAACTTGTTTAACTTTGGTTTGTGTTGATGTTTGACTTAACTTGTGTGTCTGGATGTGGACTGAATTTGGGATTTGGATTTGACTACTTATATTAAGTACTATTGATATCTTATGAATGGCTTTACTCACATGAAAGACTAACCTATTTACTGTGGTTGCAGATTCTAGTGTTATCATTAAGCCATTTATCTTTATAAGATATCCCTATTTGCTTGAGTAATATTTTGCAGGTCAAAGTTATTCAAATCTGCAGGAAAGTTTTGTCACCATAAAAAATGGGGAGATTGTTGGAGAAATCTTCCTAGAATATTTTGAAGCTAACAAAACATTTCCATCAGTCTAGTCTGAAGATTTGCAGACTCTTCTATTCAAAGTCTAAAGACCTCTGGACTGCCAGACTCAAGACTCAAAGTCTATTCTCATTGACAGTTTCTAGAACGTCGAAGAAGGGTTATCCAGAACTGGGTATTTCATTAAGGATTTGACCTTATCGACTAGAGAAGATCTCTTGGCTGGATATGACATAACGGAATCCTTTGTTTGATCATGATTGATTCAGATATTAAGGATCCGATGATTGGTGAAGTATACTTGGAAGGTTCTACTTATGGAAACCGAGATCCTGATTGTATGGGCGAGCAGGATTGATGGGCTATCGACATGTTCCTTTAATAGCTCGAATGATCTTCCTAATTGATTCCGTCCAATGGGTAGATTGGAGGAATTCCTTTGGTAAGTGCCAACGGGTATGATGGCATAAAGGAGTATAAAAGGAAGACGTTCTAGGTGTTCGAGTGCGTGCACGATAGAAGAATTCCAAAGTCTGAAGCTCTTTGTTCTTAGTCAATTCATTTACTGAGCGAAATCTTGTACACAAAAGAGAATATATACTTTGAGAGACCTTGAGGAAGTGTGGTAGAGTTTCTACATTGTGGAATTAAGGAAGAGACTTGCTGTAACATCTCTTTTGTTCATAGTGAAATCCAGCCGGTGGGCTGTCAGTGCGGAAGAGTGGACGTATGCTTGGAATAAGCCGAACCACTATAAACCTCGTGTTCAATTTTCTCTTCCCTACTCTCTGTTTTACTTTGATCATAATTCGTCTTGTTAACCTAAGAAGAACTTCCTTTCTATTGTCTGCTTGGTATTGCTCTTATATCTCGAAGAATTATTTTTACACCTATTCACCCCCTCTTGGTGCTTATACTAGCTATCTCAGATGTTTCCGCACCAGCCAAGAACATTTCCTGTGATGTTAAGAGGCCAGTAAGTGAGAGCAAGCATGGCAAAATCTCACGAAATGGAGCCATATCCATAAGTTTTTCTAGGGTAAGGCAATGGAGCCATTGCCATACCATTTTTCAAATACGTAGCAACTGTGGGAAGTTATACCAAGTAGGCTACTAATTTACCTCAATACTTTACCAAACAATCATATACATATTTTTACAAGTCTAATGCTGTCCTTGCTGACATACTTAGAAACTTGCATGTTTCTCGCAATGGTTCTATTGAATTCTTGACACACATTTCATAATGCTAAGAACCCTAACCATAAAGCCAAAATGTTATATTGATGGAAGGATGCTAATCTTGTTTCAAAGTGAAGTTATAAATGGAAAAATGACTCATAGAATCGAGCAAGATGATGTGTCATACATTAAGGAGATGATGGACTAATTAAGTGATATTCACCTACGATCTATCCCCTACGCATGTGATTGAACACAGGAATCCTTACAGAACTAGCTATTCAAAGTTTGTGGTCGTACCACTATGAATGTTTTGATTTGCTTCTCAGAAAGCTTGGCCGGCTCGTCCTTATCGTTTCCTTCGAACTCAAGTGACACATCAAGAAAATCCCTCCGATCATCCTCTCCCTTGATTTTCTTCTACTCAATCCTCTCCCTCACGAAATCCGATGCAATCCTCATGGCCTTCCCCATATCCTGATCCATCTTCCTCCTCAGCCCTTGCGGGCCCAACCATCGCAGCCATGGGAATAGGTCCGCAATTGTCACATGGCATGACCACTCCATCAATCCTTTCATTGCCTCGAAGAACTCCGATCCAACCTTTGAGTCCAGATCAAGCAAGTCTTGGGACATCATGAGATTCCCTGGCAAATTGAATGTCATGAGGAACACAAACCGTGCCAGGTGAACACCTTCTCCGCGTCTGACCTTATCTGCGGATGCTACCTCCCCAATCCATGTCAACATGTCGTTGACACACTTTCTCCGGATTGGGGCTGTTTCATTGAGCCGCTTGGCAACTAGCATGTCCACCATCAGCATCCGCCTTGACACCTGCCAATATGTGCCGATGGGGCTAGGGCAATGGATCCCTTGTCGTACTCTTGAGATCGCATGAGATCGTTGATGGTTCGCTCTGCAAAATTGTTGTTGTTGTTGTTGTTGTTCTTGTTGTTGTTCTTGTTCTTGTTGTTGTTGTTCTTGTTATTCTTCTTTTTCTTATTATTACTTGTTGTTGTTGTTGTTGTTGTTGTTGTTGTTGTTGTTGTTGTTGTCCTTGTCGTACTTGTTGTTGTTGTTGTTGTTGTTGTTGTCCTTGTCGTACTCTTGAGATCGCATGAGATCGTTGATGGTTCGCTCCGCAAAATTGTTGTTGTTGTTGTTGTTCTTGTTATTCTTGTTTTTCTTATTATTACTCTTGTTGTTGTTGTTGTTGTTGTTGTTGTTGTTGTTGTTGTTGGTTGTTGTTGTTGTTGTTGTTGTTGTTGTTCTTGTTATTCTTCTTTTTCTTATTATTACTCTTGTTGTTGTTGTTGTTGTTGTTGTTGTTGTACGTGACTAAAAATGTCAGATTCTAGGTTGACATATCCCTATAAGTGAGGAATACAATATAAAGTTTAAAACTCATGAAATTGTCTCCTACAACTGTACTTTGGACTTGCTGAAACATAAAAAAATACGTCTAGTTCGAGACATGATCCGGATGATCCAGCCATTGATTGGGACGGTAAGAGGATTTAAGATTCTTGGGATGCACCATTTTGTTGTGCCGGTCATGGTCAGTGCTTTTCGTTAGGAGATGAGAGACGAAATTTAGACTTAAAAGGATTTATTTACTATCCAATTAGGGGTTCGAAGCAAGCGGGTACTGGAAGCAACATTATCGTAGGGCGGAGGATTGAAACTGAGTCAAGTTATTTGGGATCCACAAGGATAAAAATCATCTGATTTCTAGTCAAGCTCAAGCTTGAGCTGAAACATTAATACCTGATCGATTTCTAGTTGACTTTCTAACTGTTTCACTTGAATTGGATTTGATGACAAAATGCCTTTCATAAAAAATCGTTCTTCAATTTTATTATATGAGATAGGTTTTGCGGCGGTTCTAAACAAAAGATATCGTAGGTTGACAAAAGAATCAGTAAGTTTACTTCAAACATAGCCAAACATACCAAAACTTTGTTGGAATTTAATCGACAACAAAGCTTGAAAATATGAAGATGCAACGTTGGAATTTAATCGTCGACGAGGCACCTAGGATTTGCAGCAAAGACACACGTAGAAATATAATTGACAATGTGAATTTGGTAACTACAACTAAGAAACACATCCAAATTTAATCAACGACACGAGTTTGAAACCTAAAATTCTTGTGTCGAAATATAAATATAATTGGAAGATAACATATTGTTTGTCTGTGCACCAAGCATAGAGAGGGGGGTGGTCTCTTGTAGTTGAGCACTAGTATAATATAGTGCTTGTGACATAACGGCTCAAAAGCAGTTTCCTTGCGGTTTTAGTCATGCCTCCATTTCTCCGAGGATCTCAATCCTATGTTCCGAAGAGACCACAATATTGTGTTAAGGTGGTTTCTCCTTTAAAATGCACTTGATCCTTCACACCACAATATTGTGTTAAGGTGGTTTCTGAAAGTGCTAGTATGAACATCTAGAGATGGGTGAATAGGTGTGAAGACAATTTTCGCAAATAGTAGTGAAAATATTTTGCTTTTGAAACTGAGTCTGAAGATTAGCAGACTTTAAAAGAGTTTAGACTTTAACTACTAAATTAAAGTACGAATATAATAAAGAGGTTTAGGGAAGAGAAAAGGAACACAAAATTTATAGTGGTTCAGCTTAGATTAAGCCTACGTCCACTCTCCCATGCTGACAGCCTTCTAGCTTGTTTCCATTAAGTATCAAAAGAGAATTTACAATCTTGTAATCTCGACTTCACAATGAAGAGTCTCTATTGCTCTCACAAAGTCTCTCTTTGAGTCTCTTTCTCTTTTGAGTACAAATTTGAGCACAGAGTAAGGAATAGCAAGTGGTAAGCTTCAGACTTTGGAATTCTTCTTTCACTCACTCTATCAAACAACTAGAGACACCTCCTTAAATACTCCTTCATGCCTTCTCAACCATTGGTACTTTCCAAAGGAATTCTTCCAATCAACCCATTTGGTTTCGATGGTTTTATGTGATGGGCCTAAGTTGGCCCGTCCGCCCATGATGGGCCTAAAAGCCCGGCCCACAAGATTATGGGGAGGGATATGGATGAAGGGGTACGTTTCTTTATTTGGAGGGGACGTATATAAAAGGAGAAAGAGAGAGGGAGGAACGCACCTTTTGGCATTTTTAACGTACGTTCCTCCTCCCTCTCTCCCTTGAAACGCTCCAAAAGAAAACGGTAAGCAAAAGGCGAATCCATCTTCCCTTCAAGGCCAATTGACGTCATCGGATCGAACGGGATCATTTTCTCTTCCTCATATCGGCGTCGGTGTTTAATCTGTGGCTAACAAGGTACGCTCGATTCCGTGGTGTGCTTTAGGATCGGTGATACATGTGAATTTCCCGGGCTTGTCTTCCGCATTCGTTTTAGGGGTTTGATTTAGTGTCGAATCCGATTTTGGGAATCCGACAAACCCAACATTGGTATCAGAGCCCTAGTTCATGTTTTCCCGACCCCTTTCATGTTTATGGATGATTTTTGATTGATTTTTCATGAAAATAATCGGCCGACATAGATCGGGGCGAAAAATCCCGACACCCGAACACTGTTCATCCATTTTTTTCGAGTTTCTGTAAGTCGAAATCGATTTCTGATGGCATAGAGTGAAAGAGCTCATCGAGACGAGTCCGTCGATGGGTCGAACGTCGCCGGAGTGCCGGCCGGCGCGCCCACACGCGCCGGCCGGAAGCCGCGCGTGGGCGCCACGCGCTGGAAGCGCGCATAGCGCCAGCGCGTGCGCCACATGTGCCGATCGGCGAACCGGCATGCGCCAGTCGGCGAACCGGCACGCGCCGGTTGGCGAACCGACACGTGATGATGTCACCATGACGTCACCCAACGGTCAGTAACCGCTGGGATGACGTCATCGATGACGTCATCGCCGGCGATAGTTGGCCAGCCGGCGACTTGACCCGACCCGAGATCTGACCGGTCGCTCGCGCGTGCGAGGCATGTGCTGGGTCGGTTCGTCCGACCCGGCCCGACCGGCCCGTCCGGTCAGACCGGTCGACGACCCGGCGACCCGACCGTTGACCGTTGACTTCGACTGTTGACCGTTGATCGTTGACTTCGTCCGTTGACCGTTGACCGTTGACCCAAAAAAAAGAGAGGAAAAGAATGTGTTTCTTTTTCAATTAAGTCTATGTGGATTATATGTGATCCCTTATTTGTTCTGCATTTGTTGCAGGAACAATGCCTCCCCTAAGGTTGCGCACACCTATTCGCGCAATTACCGATGAACAAAAGGAAAGGCTTTCTAAGTTGATAGTTGAGCTGACGGATCATCGATGGGAGAGTGGTGACTTAATTGATCACGTCCTTTAAGTCAACAGGAAAATTCAACAGGTCATATGGAATGGTCGTCCTATGCCACAGTCTGAGATGGTGCGATTTTTCATGAACACCCTTCCACCAGAATGGCAATGAGTGTTGAATCGCATATGGGATGTCAACAGAGCTGCTTCATATAAGAAAATTGTGATGGATTTTATAGATGATTATTATTGGATTGTTACAAGAGAAAAGATCAAGAAATTGAATAAAAGATGATCTTTTCCAGTTCGTGTATTGACTCGGTGTTAGATGTATTGGCTGGCCTTTGTTAAGTGTGCTTTGTGAACATCTTATGTAATGTTTACTACTTGATTGTTGTTGATGTAACAACTAATATGTTTGTTGTAGTATGTGAAAGCATTATTATTCTATTGGATGTCAAACATTATTTGCTTTATGTTATTGTTGATTACTGTGGGTAGTTCATAGAAGTTTTTTGTAGCTTCATAGAATTTATTTTGCATAAGACAATTATATTAATGATAGTTTTAAGTTAGGATTTTTGGAGGATGATTGGAAACATAATGACTTTTTGATTCCGAAACCTTGAAATTGTTCATTAATATGATGGGTCTATGCAAAGTGGATGCATAAATGATAGGCATTAATAATTCGTGCATATATGTCTGATGTGTTCAGATCAATGGCTTCAGCCACAAAGAGCATAGTTGCCGAGCTGAACAAAGGCGAAAAACTCAATGGCGATAACTATGAAATATGGCACATGAAAATCCAATATGTGCTGGAAGAGCAAGAGGCACTAGAAGCTCTTAACTTGACCATGGTAGAACCTGAAGAAGGAAACACTGCATAGCACAAGAGAGATAAGGAAGCATTTGCTGCATGGAAAAGAAAGAACTCTCTTGCTCGCATTACGTTGCTGAGTAGCATGGAAAATGACGTCATGCGAGAGTTTAGGCGTTTTGAGAATGCCAAGGAAATGTGGGAAGCATTGGCAGCAAGATTTGGTCATACTTCGGTGACCAGACTGAGGCAGCTCACTATTAGGTTTGACTCTTATAAGAAGCCTCATGGTCAGACCATGAAGCAACATCTTAGAAAGATGTCAAACATGATAAATGAGCTGAAAGATGCTGGCCATGTCTTGACAGATGAATAGCAAGTGCAAGCAGTGATTCGTTCATTGCCTCAGAGTTGGGAGCATATGAAGGTGCACCTGACCCATAATGAAAATATCAAAACATTTGAGGATGCAATGCGTCATCTTGAGCTGGAAGAGGACCGCCTCTTGGCGGCTAAGCCGGAAGCTAAAATTTATCATGCTGGTTCTAGCTCACATGGAGCTTCGAGCTCCAAGCGCAAACGTCCTAACTGGTTTGATAAAGGGAAAGGCAAGGAAGTAAGTCCTTCAGGGAAGAAGCCTAAGCTTAACCAACATGAAAGAGGAAAGCGTCCTCGAATGAAGAAGCTTGCAAGGGTGAAGTGTTACAACTGTGACAAGAAGGGTCACTATGCTCGCGACTGTCGTGAGCCAAAGAAGGTATACACCCCTTGTACTTTTCAGAACTTTGCTTTTGTGTCAAGTTATGTATTCTTAACCGAGTCTAATCCTTTGTGGACTGTGGATTCAAGAGCGACAGACCATGTAGTGAAGGGTAGAGAATCCTTCGTGGAATTCCGACGAGTACCAACTGGAACTAAGTGGATCTATGTGGAAACAACTCCAGAGCTGAAGTGAAAGGAATTGGCACTGCCAACCGAACATGCGTGGTGGACGCACTTTACTCCTACATGATGTATTGTATGCTCCGGAGATTCGTCGGAATTTAGTGTCTGTTTTAGTGTTGGTTAAATTAGGTTTTAATATGAACTTCCATAATAGAGGCGTTGATTTGTTTTTGGATACAAATTACTATGGTTGTGGTTGTTTTTTGGATGGTTTCATTGTATTAAATATTGACTATGTTAATGCAAATGTTTGTTATTCCCTTCTCACGTCTTCTAATACATATGATAATGATGTGAATGTGTGGCATGCTAGACTTGGTCATATTAG
The DNA here is from genome assembly GCF_016545825.1 of Eucalyptus grandis. Taxonomy (NCBI): domain Eukaryota; kingdom Viridiplantae; phylum Streptophyta; class Magnoliopsida; order Myrtales; family Myrtaceae; genus Eucalyptus; species Eucalyptus grandis. The sequence goes on along the minus strand of NC_052622.1, from coordinate 31,127,829 downwards.
CCAACAACGTATGAATAGATTAGCCAAAGAGGGCTTGTTAGGCAACATTGAAAGAGTCGATTTGCCTATATGTGAGCATTGCCTAGTAGGGAAAACGACAAGGAAACCATTTGGAAAAGGTAAAAGAGCTGAATTTCCTCTGCATTTAATCCATTCTGATGTCTGTGGTCCAATGAATGTGAGAGGAAAGCATGGGGCTGTTTATTTCATCACTTTTATAGATGATTATACTCGATTCAGATATGTTTATTTGATTTCTCATAAATCTGAAGTATTAAGTTGTTTCAAAAGGTTTATGAACCTGGTAGAAAATCAATTAGACAAGAAAATAAAAGCATTGAGATCCGATCGAGGTCGAGAATATTTATCTGATGAGTTTAGAAAATTATGTGATGAAAAAGGAATAGAAAGACAGTTGTCTATTCCATATACTCCTCAACAAAATGGTGTTGCGGAGAGAAGAAACAGAACCCTACTGGAAATGGTTAGGTCCATGACGGCGCATGTTAACTTACCTATCACTTTTTGGAGTGATGCGTTGTTAACTGTTGCCTATATACTTAATCAAGTGCCTTCCAAATCAGTTACTTCCACTCCATATGAGTTATGGATAGGTAGAAAACTGGACTTAAGTTTTCTTAAGCCATGGGGTTGTGCTGCCTATACTCATGAGTCCTCTCACAAATATGGGAAATTGGGTCCCAAAGGAAAGAAGAGTATTTTCATAAGATACTCGGAACACTTGAAATGGTATGTGTTCATAGGTGAGCATGAAAGTGGGAGTATAACTGAATTTGAATCACGGGATGTCACATTCTTAGAGGATGAATTTCCTAAGAAGGGAAAAATAGGGGAAGATTACTCCCTATTTGAAACATTGGATCAAGATAATGATATTAGTGGAGTTCGTCCAAGTGGGAGTAATATGAGAAGTGATGAATTGAATTCAACTCATTCTCAATTGCAACCACATGATGAGACAACGTCATCATTATCTAATCCTAGTGGGAGCATAATGGGGAATGATGTGCAAAGTGTACAATCTCCCATACGGCGAACAAGTCGCCAAAGTATTCCCCGTCGATGTTTTGACATTGAAGGGGAAACTTTTATGATTGCTCCGCAAGATGAGGATGAGCCAAGAAATATTAATGAGGCTCTGAATTGCCCTAGTAAGAAAAAATGGATTTATGCAATGGAAGAGGAGATTGAGTCAATGAAGTCAAACCAAGTTTGGGAACGGTTGATCTTCCAAAAGGACGCAAAGCTATTGGGAACAAGTGGGTTCTCAAAATAAAGCGAAAAGCTGATGGCTCGATAGAAAGGCATAAGGCTTGCCTTGTGGCGAAGGGGTATAATCAACAAGAATGAATTGATTATGAAGAAACATTTTCTCCTATAGTGAGATTTACCTCGATTCGCATTCTTTTGGCAATAGTGACTAGTATGGATCTTGAGTTACATCAAATGGATGTAAAGACTGCTTTCCTCAATAGAGAATTAGAGGAAGAAATATACATGGAACAACCTGCTGGTTTCATTAAAGAATGCCAAGAAGAAAAGGTATGTCGACTTTTGATATTGATATACGGCCTTAAGCAGTTATCGAGACAATGGTATATACGTTTTCATAATGCCATAATGGCATATGACTTTACAATGATAGATGAGGATCATTGTGTATATATCAAAAGATCCAATGATCAATTTGTGATCATATCATTATATGTTGATGATATACTAATTGCCGGAAGCAATATGGAGCTTGTTAATACTGTTAAAAGTTGGTTGTCTTCCAACTTTGAGATGAAGGATATGGGTGAGGCTGCATACATTCTTGGAGTTAAGATTTCAAGAGATCGTTCGAAGAGATCATTATCTCTTTCGCAAGAAACATATATAAACAAGGTTCTTGAATGATTTCATATGCAAGATTGTAAACCCATAGACACTCCTATTGCAAAAGGTGAAGGATTGAGCCATAAACTGTGTCCAAGGACTCCACAAGAGAAGGAACAAATGAAACATGTTCCTTATGCTAGTGCTGTTGGGAGCTTGATGTACGCTATGATGTGTACAAGACTTGACATATGTTTTGCAGTTGGAATGGTGAGTAGATACCAATCCAACCCAGGTCAAGCACATTGGAAGGCCGTTAAGAGAATACTGAGGTATCTGAAGGGAACTGCTGATTACAAGTTGAATTACCAAGGAAAGGATCTGCGACTTGAAGGCTATTCAGATGCTGATTGGGGAAGAGATTTAGATGAAAGAAAATCTACCTCTGGATTTGCTTTCTTACTGAACAATGGCGCCATATCATGGAGCATTAAGAAGCAAACGTGTATAGCCTTGTCCACGATGGAAGCTGAGTTCGTGGCATTGTCAGCAAAGCGGTACAAGAAGGAGTTTGGCTTAAGAGATTTTTGGATCATTTAGGTGTCATTGATAAAGCTGCAAATCCATTGTTGGTTAACTGTGATAGCCAAGCAGCTATATCGTACACCAAAGATCCAAAATATCATGGCAAGACCAAACATATAGATACAAAGTATAACTTTGTCAAAGATATGGTTGCACGAAATGATGTGAACTTATAGTACATATCTACGCATAGAATGGTAGCAGATCCTATGACAAAGCCAATACCTAGAGATGTGTTTTGTGGTCATGTAAAATCTCTAGGATTGCGTAGAGTCTGATGTACTGGATTGTAATTTCCCCAATTCGTTCACATTTATGAACTTTTGTTTTTTCATTGTTAATGCCTATGAATCTTTGTTTGATCTTTATGCATCTTAATGCTTAGTGCATTACTTTAAGTTGAGAAAGTATGTCGGACAGATATAAGATTGGCCCACTCACACGGGTAATCACCTCTATTTACTGTGTGATAAATAGAGATGAGACTGTTTTTAAGCTTATTATCTAGGTGATAATCGAGAGCTCAAGCTTAAAATATATTTGTCGCCTTAACTGGGTGTTAAGATGAGGACATAATACTTACTATGTTCGAAAGTAAAATACCCCACATATTTTACTTTATTTGTCTATGATGCCAGATGTGAGTTCTGATGAATTTTGTAAATGAGTAGATATGTGAACTCAAGTTAGACATTGGGTATGTTTGAACTATCATCTGTACGGTATTGAAGGAAAAGACATACGCTCCATGGGAAAGGAGTTAATACCGTAATACGTATTTCATACTACGTATGCATGAGACGACCAATAAGAGTGGCAAAAGTTTGATCTCAACTTTTATGCCGTGTGAGACTCTTGAGGAAAAGAGTTCCTCAATTTTAGTGCCCTCATGACTTTTACTTATTCTCAAGATTTCTATTTAGTATTTGCTATCTTAGGATGTTGCCAATGGTCATGAGTTGATTCGATCTAATGGGACATTTCTAGAAAAGCAAGCTGAACTGAAATTGAGAGTTTGAAGGAAAGAGGAAGATCGAATTTGGAGAATCACATTGTAGTTTTGTGTTCACTGGTCGACTAATTATGACTGTCTTTGGGATAATCATAATTGTGAATACAATATATATATATATATATATATATCATTGTTTAAAAGAGATCAAGAGAGATATAAATGTGATCAATCGATCTAGGGTACTGCATACTAAATCTACTCAGAGTGTGATGCCCATTGTGAGTTGCTATATATTCCTAACAGATGCATAGCAACGAGCTCTCAAAGTATGCTGGTCGCACGGATTATTCACCGGTATGAATGTTGAAGAGAGGTAAAGAGAATCCCGTTCGGCCCACCAAGTGCGAGTGGGAGATGATGGTTTTATGTGATGGGCCTAAGTTGGCCCGTCCGCCCATGATGGGCCTAAAAGCCCGGCCCACAAGATTAGGGCCCATGGATGAAGGGGTACGTTTCTTTATTTGGAGGGGACGTATATAAAAGGAGAAAGAGAGAGGGAGGAACGCACCTTTTTGGCATTTTTAACGTACGTTCCTCCTCCTCACTCCCTTGAAACGCTCCAAAAGAAAACGGTAAGCCAAAAGGCGAATCCATCTTCCCTTCAAGCCCAATTGACGTCATCGGATCGAACGGAATCGGTTTTCTCTTCCTCATATCGGCGTCGGTGTTTAATCTGTGGCTAACAAGGTACGCTCGATTCCGTGGTGTGCTTTAGGATCGGTGATACATGTGAATTTCCTGGGCTCGTCTTCCGCATTCGTTTTAGGGGTTTGATTTAGTGTCGAATCCGATGTTGGGAATCCGACAAACCCAACAGTTTCTATAAGTAGATTCTTTCCAAATTGACTTGCCATTCGAAAGGATTTGATGTATCTAAATTGATTCCAATAAAGATATCCAATCTCGTAGGCGATATTTCCAAACCAGAATGTCATATATAAGCTGTACGAACCGAACTCTTAAAGAAAGAAAGATAATCTCGCGTTTGGATAAGTCTTCATTCTTCACTTGCATTCAGTCTGGAATTTGTCATAGTGGGCAGACTTCTGTTGAAAGATATACTTTGACATAAAATCTTCGAGAATAGAACTTAGATAAGTTTTGTCAACTTCAAAACAACATAGGAGTTTTTCTAACAATCTCTCTCATTTTGATGGTGACAAAACTTTCTTGCAGATTTAAAGAACTATATCTTGCAAAACAATATTTTAGCAGTACATGATAACTTATAAAAGCAGATTGAGGATCTGGGTAATATCGATTCTGCAACCACAGAAAACTTGTTATCTTGAAAATCTAAACAAGATTCAATCATCCATATCCATAATCATAACCACAACCACTGAAGATTACTGCAGAATATAAACAAACAAGTTCAATCCAAACAAGTTCAAAGTTCAAATCTACAAACCATCAAAGTTCAAATCTAAATCTGCAAACCAAACAAATAGTTCAAACAAATAGTTCAAAGTTCAAATCTGCACAGATTCTCCCCTTTTGTCAAAAGCAAAAAGAAAGTGAATTTCAAAAAGATAGGATTGAAAAGATGAAATCGATCAGGTTTGTTTAGGGGCTCGAACTAGTCTAAAATCCTCAAGCGACTACACTGCCTCTTCCACTTTGTCTACAGCCTGGGACGTCTGTTGATTCAAAGTCTCAACTTTATTATCAAGAGACTGTACCTTAACATGAAGTCCATCGATAGAGTCTGTGGAAGATTGTAAGGCGGTGTAGAGCTTCTGAATCTCATACTCCATGGCATATTGTTGTGCCTTAACCTCCAAAAGGAGCTCAACCAACCTTGCCTAGTTGGGATCAGCTTCGGTTTGAACATTGGCTTCAGCGAAATGAGTTTGTGGAGTATCAAGAGATGGATGAACTTTGACTTGAATACGAGCATCTTGTTGATTGTCTTGATTGGGAGCCTCTTCTTCAATCTCAGTCTGGGGAAAGTGAGATGCAAAGATTTCTTCTGGATCTGCAGGGGATTTTCTAATGCCATCACTAGCAATAGGAATTTTCTCAACATCTCCCCCTGACTTGTTGCCTTCAAGTTGAGACGAGACTTCTCCTTCTGTAGCCTTTTCTTTCTCAGCACCGAATCCTTTCCCTTTTTGATTTTCTTTGCCTTTGGAAGCAGCATCTCCTCTTTCTTCTTCAAAAACTCTTTTCTCAATCTCACCTGAAAGTGGTATGGCACCACTTGCTCCATCTAAGTGTTCATCTTCATGGTCCTTCTCCATTGATCTTTCAGGCTCAACTTCTTCTTCGTGCTCATCTTCTTCTTCTTCTGCTTCTTCTTCTTCTTCTTCTTCTTCTTCTTCTTGTTTTTCCTCTTCAATTTCTGCTTCTGTTTCAGGTTTTGCTTCGACTTCTTCATCCTCTGTTTGTTCAGAATCAACTCCTTGAAGATTCTTCAAGGCAAGAGCAGAGATGGTAAGGTCATCCTCCTCTTCTTCATCCATTAGGAGGACACGTCTCTTCTGCTTCTTCGAACTTGCTTGGGCAACACTCTTCCCTTTTTTTTTTTTTTTTTTTTTGGTAGAAGTCGATTCTCGCCTTGGTTTTGCTTGTTGATTCCTTCTTCAGACGCTTAATCACCTTGGTTAGATCCTTCAACCTCATCTTCGAGATCATCTTTAGTCTTATCACCATAAGACTAATTGTTCTTGTGCAGAGCAGAGAGGGGAATTGGATCTTGAAGTGGCAGAACAACTTGGTGATCAATGCTGCGTAAGGCAATTGCCCTTTTCCTTCATAATTGTCTTAGACATGTGTAGGAAAATGGTATGGGGCAGAGAAAAAGGAATGCCATTGCAAATGGCCCACATGATCTTTGCTTTGAATTTGGACACATCAGTCTTTGATGCTGCCTTGGGTCTTAAGTAGTTAATGACGATTTTGTGCAACGGAACACTGGTTGCTAGCAATCAAGAGTAAGTGATACTCCCAGTTGGCATCCTGTCCTTCACCAAGAAACGCGTTGCTTGACTGATTGAGATATGGATTGGTTGAAAGCCACTTCTTTCTATTCCTAGAATGTTAGTGAGAGTGTCAACATCCAAAACAAAAGCTTTTTCACAGACAGTGAATTGAATGTGAGTATGGTCAAGAAAAGACAAATTGGAGTAAAAGTAAGTAGTTAACTCTGGATAGGCCATATTAGTCTCAGCACAAAACGTCTCAAGTTGAAGAGCAAACAACTTTACCCTTAATTCAACCCTGATCGAGTCTAGGAAATCGAAATCAACTGTTCGAGGGTTTATCACCCCTTTATTCAACATCTGCGTATAAACCCTTTTGTGCTCCTTAGAACGAAACAATCTCGTTCTCTCTCTAGGAACATCAGCAGCCACACCCATTTTAGGTTGGAAATTCGAATAAGTCCGCTCATCATCATCCTTGTTTTCAGGATGCTTAGAACTGAACTTAGGGTCAGAAGGAAAATAAAGAAAAGCTTCTTCTGCTGAATCTTTCGGCACTATACCCAATTGTTCAATTGTTCTGAAAAATATAGTCTCGTTGCTATGCCCATGTCCTCTTAGAAAATCAGTAATAAAGGACATTGGAGTACCACCCATCTTCAAATAACCATAATGTTCATAAAGAACCAGGGGGTTAAAGTCCTGAGAGGAACATCGTCTTGCTCGACTTCCTCTTCCAAAGGTTGGCTCGTAGGGTTCTATGGAGATTTTTGCGGAGAGATGTGTGGAGAGTCCTCTTCAGTGAGATCGAAATGTGTTGGTCCTTCTGGCATGCTCCTCGGACCTTGACTGGCTTTCCGAGAGGACTTTCGCTGGTGTGATTAGGATGCAAACTTTGAGGATTTCGTCGACATTTTTGAGTAAAAAGTTTGAAGCTTGTAGAGAAATTTTGAGAAAAGACGAGAGAGAAGAGAATTGCGATTAAGATTTTGAGAGGCAGTTTTCGAAATGAATCGTTTTGGAAGATAAAAAGCTGTTGAAAACAGGAAGTTGAAACAAAACAAAAGAAAATGCCTTTTTGAAATAAACTGAAAATGGAAACTGCAAAAATTCAAAATTCCAAAAAGATAACTTTTAAAAATAAAATAGGCAAGCAACGATTAAGATAATTATACCTTTTCATACCAAAAATAAAATACCTGGATTTGAGAGATTCTTAACTGCACTGGCTTTTTGAAGTTCTGAGTCTGACCAATATCAGACTTTAATCAATAGGAGAAATAATATTTAGCTTGTTGTGTATAGACTCAAATAGGCTTTTCTCCAAAGGTTTTGTGAAGATGCTACCAAATTTTTTTTTTTGACTCAATAGACTGAACAGAATCTCACCATTATGAACATGATCCTTTATAAAATGATGTCGAATCTCTATATGCTTTGCCCTTGAATGAAGAATTGGATTCCTGATGAGATTAATGGCACTTGTGTTGTCGCATCTGATCTCGGTGCAGGATTCTTCTATTCCAAAGTCTCTTAGTTGTTGTCTTATCCATAGAATTTGAGAACAATAGCTCCTAAGAGCAACATACTTTGCTTCTGTTGTTGATAATGCTATAGTACTTTGCTTCCTTAAGAACCAAGATACCAGCATATTTCCCAACAGTTGACAAGTACCAAATGTGCTTTTTCTGTCGACTCTACAACCGGCTAAATCAGCGTCTAAATATCCAAGTAAAGTAAATTCTCATTCTTTTGGATACCATAGACCCAGCTTTGAACAAGTTGCAACATATTTAATGATACGTTTTACAGCACTTAGATGAGATTCCCTTGGATCAGACTAAAATCTTACGCAAATGCACACACTGAATATAATATCAGGTCTAAAGGTAGTAAGATAGAGAAGAGAACCAATCATGCTTCTGTATAGCTTTTGATCTACTTTCTTCCCTTCTTCATCTTTATCCAGTTTTAAAGAACTTGACATAGGTGTCTTTGTCTTCTTGCAATTCTCCAATCCAAATTTCTTGATGAGATCTTTGGCATATTTCTCCTAGTGAATGAAAATACCTTTCTTCGATTGTCTGACTTGCAATCCCAGAAAGAATGTTAATTCACCCATCATGCTCATTTTGAATTCATCCTGCATAGATCTTGAAAATTTCTTGTAGAGACTTTCGTTAGGAGAACCAAAGATAATATCATCTACATAAATTTGTACTAGCAGAAAGTCTTTCCCTTCTCTTTTTATAAACAAAGTAGTGTCAACTTTTCCTTTTTCAAAACCGTTTTGAGTTAGAAACTTACTCAACCTTTCATACCAGGCTCGAGGTGCTTGCTTCAGTCCATACAAGGCCTTTTTCAATCTGTAGACTGAGTCTAGCTTTCTTGGGTCTTCAAAACCTGGTGGTTGTTCGACATAGACTTCTTCTTGTATGAACCCATTCAGGAATGCACTTTTGACATCCATCTGGAATAACCTGAAATTTTTAAAACAAGCAAAAACAAGTAATAATCTAATTACTTCTAACCTCGCTACTAGTACATAAGTCTCGTCATAGTCTATCCCTTCTTCTTGTGTATATCCTTTCGCCACGAGTCTTCTTTTGTTTCTGATCACTTTTCCTTTCTCATTCATCTTGTTTTTGAAAACTCATTTCGTTCCAATCACATATTTGCCTTTGGGTTTTGGAATCAGCTCCCATACATTGTTGATGCTGAATTGTCTGAGTTCTTCTTGCATAGCTTCTATCCAGCTTTCATTAGACAATGCTTCTTCTACACCTTTTGGTTCTATCTCAGAAACAAGTGCTAAAGCACTAGACTCTTCTCTTCCTTTGGATTTGGTGCGAATTCCTTTATCAATATTGCCAATGATGAGTTCTTTGGGATGACTTGACTTGTGCTTCCAGTTGCTGCTTGCTTTGAGAGTCTATTGATCCTCTGCTTCGGTTGATTCTTCTCGATCTGCTTGTTGCTGTTCTCCAGAAATCTGAACCTCTTCGGGGGAAATAGACTTTGTTAAGTCTGGAACTAGTTCAGACTCTTCAATTTGCGTCTGATCTCATTGATTCTCCACATAATCCTGAAACTTGACGTTTATAGATTCTTCCACAGATTGAGTCTTCTTGTTAAAGACCCTGTAGGCTTTGCTTGCAGTCGAATAGCCACGAAAGATTCCTTCGTCTGATTTTTCCTCAAACTTTCCAAATTGATCATTTGCATCCTTCAGAATAAAACATTTACAGCCAAAGACATGAAAGTAGGAAACAATAGGTTGCTTTCCTTTATATACTTCATAAGGAGTTTTCTTTAGGATAGGCCTCAAGAATACTCTGTTGATAATATAACAAGCAGTAGAAACTGCTTCTGTCCAAAATCGAGAGAATATTTTGCTCTCTATTAAGAGAGTTATGGCCATCTCTTGTAAGGATTTGTTTTTCCTTTCCACAACCCTATTTTGTTCTGGAGTGTATGGAGAAGAGAAAACATACTGAAAACTAGATTCATCACAGAATTTCGCAAAGTCCTAATTTTCAAACTCACCTCCATGGTTAGTTCGTATGCTCGAAATAGCATAACCTTTTTCATTTTGAACCTTCTTGGCAAACTTCGAGAAATAAGAGAAGGTTTCAAACTTATTTGCTAGAAAGTATACCCAAGTGAAACGAGAGTAGTCATCCACAATTACTAGGCAATATTTTTTCCACCAATACTCTGAGTTCTGGTTGGTCCAAAAAGGTCCATATGATGTAGCTGCAAAACTCGACTGGTAGAAACTTGATTTACAAATTGAAAGGAACTTCTGACCTGTTTTCCCAAGACGCAGGGCATGTGTGACATCCCGATTTTACAATTCTGGTTTCAATTGAATAAGTCGGGCATTTCATCCTCGCGCCTATAGCTCTATTCTCTGAGTTGGTCACTCACAAGATAATTAGTCTATCAGGTGAAGCCATTAAGGGATTCTAAGGCATCAGACTTGAGAATTCGACTAGGAAACAACTTCTCGACCGAGCTAATCTGCAAAGGTCATTATGGAACAGTTAAAAATCAATTAGAGATCGGAGATAGGTTGACTCGACAAATGTATGTGATTAAGTAGGGGTGATTCCACCTAATTGCACAATTTTTGTCGACCAGCACTAGACCGATTCTTCTATCGTTTTGGTACACTATGTCCGCAGTTGAAACCTTGAGATTTTCACGACTATTGAGAGTCACCAATGTGTCGAAGATGTACATTGTGGCTTGAAAATAATCAACCATAGGTCAAACGCACAAAAATTTCTAAAAGCTACCTGGTAAATTAGGACGCGCTAGGATCGCGCCTGAATAAAATTAACCGTGAAATTAAACCCGAATTCAAAAATTGAAGGTTCTGTCATGTCACAATTCATTTTAGGAACGTCGACTCATCTTCAGAAGATTTTTCTATAAACCGAGATTTTTGGTGAAAAAGCAAAGTAAGGCCGTTTTTGTTCGGTAATGTCAAAGGGCCGGTTTTGATCACATCTTTGGGATGCAAGTTGGATCATATGACGGGGAAAAGTCATGAGATGGACGAGGACACCTTGGCGGATTTATTTGGACTTCAATTTGAGCTCAATTGGATTTATTTGGAAGAGGATTGAATGAATTTGATTAAGATTGAAGAGGGAAATGTATCAAATTCGTATGCCATGGGGTGCATGACATTTTGGACCATTTTCCAAGCTTGTTGGGGAAGTTTGGTGGCTGCAAAGTGCAGAGGGCGAGGGCCATGGATGGTGGGGGCAAGCTAAGGGAGAGAGAGACAAGTGTTGAAGGTTAAGGAGCCTTTGGGGTCCCCCTTGTTCAGCAGCTCTTCTTCCTCCTTGAATTGAGGCTTTCTCCATTGTTGTGGCTTGGAGAGACCTTGAGGGAACTAGAGAAAATTAAGCACGCCAGCCCCTCCATTATCACACGCCCGCAAGGCAACCATCAGCCATTTTCCTCCTCTGTTTTCCCTTCGTTCCAGTTTCTGCTCCAGCCGACCTTTCGCCAAAGATCCGAATAAAAAATTAACTTCCTGGATGAATCAGTGAACGAGCAACCCATTTCCGTGAAGAGGGCATCCAAACCGTTCCAAAGAGCCTGACCTCGCCCCGAACGGAGCCGCCGGCCATCCTGTACGCCGGCGAGAAGAAACCGCCCACTAGTCCATCGGTCCGCTTGGTAGTTCGCCCGGTTTCGCCATTTCAGTGTTTTCTTCCATTTTTATTCCATTTCAACCCTACCTCCACCCATACCAACCACCAACAGGTCCCCCTAGACCCCCAGGTGTCGCCGGTTGCTGGTCAACCCCTCGCTGGAGCTCCAGCCAAGCTCGTTCAGCTCTGTTTCTCCTCCGGCGACCAGTTTTTCAAAGTTGCAGAGGGAGTACGAATTTGTGGCTGCTGTTCTAGCCCTGGGAATGCCTTGGATTGCTGTGGTTGAGGTTCTCGAGCCTCCTTGCCGCCGTCCATTAGCCGTACGCCGCTCCCAAGCCACCGGACCTTCGCCGCTCGCCGTTTCCGCACCAAACCGCGGCCGGTTCTAGCCTTCTCGGTTCAAGATGAGTAGCTGAAGACTAGCAAGCTGTGGGAGTTTTGAGGCTGGTTTTTGGTGTCTTCCTGGCCTCCATTGGTGTCACCGCTTCGAGGTTTATCAACCGCCTTGGCGTCGTGGTCGCCGTGGACTCACCGACTTGCAAAACCGGTGAGTTTACCCTCTAATCCTTGCTTAGTAAGTTAATTATGCTTAAGGGGTGTTTAGATTAGTCTAAGTAAGTTTAGGAGGTTAGATAGATTATTTAAATGTTAATTAGATTAGTTGTATGATTAGTTTAGTGGTTGATTAATTAGGGCTAATTGTATGTTTAAATTAGTATAATCTTGTTTAAGTCCTAATTAATTATTTTTAATTAATTAATTATTTCGAATTTTATAAGCATTATTTTATTAAATTATATTATTATAATACAATATATAATTATTTAATTTTCGGAATTAAATTTAATTATTTAATATTTTCGAAAATATTGCGGGATGGCCGGTCGTTAGAATTTCGCACTAATCGCAACAGTGCGATTAGCTTGTGCTAATTGTATGTTAAATTGAGAAATTGAGTGAAAATGATAATTGTGGATAATTATTCTAAAAGTGTGGAATTGATTGAAATTGGAGAAGTTTTGGTATTTAACTTGAAAATACCTGGTGTCGGCTTTTGGCACCGTAATTGGTTTGTAGGACGGTTTGTATCGTGGATCTGAATGAATTGTTTATCCAGTTCTTTGGTTTATTATTGATTATACAGCTTTGGCGAGCTATTATATTATCTATCGGCTATAGCTTTTGGTGAGCTATTATCTATATGCTACAGCTTTTGGTGAGCTATTATCTATATGCTACAGCTTTTGGTGAGCTATTATTTAGGCTACAGCTTTTGGGAGCTATTATATATGCTACAGCTTTTGAGAGCTATTATATCAGCTACAGATTTTGCGAGCTATTATACTATCTATCTATACAGCTTTGGTGAGCTACCGTCTATATATTGCAGCTTTGGAGAGCATATGTCTTAATGACGAATGATTTGATAGACGGTATTAAAAGATAGATAGTATGCCTTGATAGATAGTAATGGAATGATAGATTTGATTGATGGGATAGGATGTTAGATGGCATCGATTGGATTGATTATATGAATGAATCGATTGATTGGTTGGATTGAGGAATTGCCTGGTTGAATTATAAACTATCTTTGACGTGCAGGAAATGATTGAGGCAAGGTAAGTCCTCTGATTTGCGTGGCTAGGCCACTCTTGAGTGTATTTTCTTCCTAATTGAGTCTTAGGCGGTAGAACTCGCTGAGACTTTGTCTCATCCTGTCATGGGCTCAATATTTTCAGGTCCTTAGATGACGGTCGTGGAGGACTCGAAGCCATGGACATTTGTGGAGGTGGAGACCGAAGAATCGACGAACGTGTCTGACTAGTTGGTCATAGGGCAGTTCCCTTTTTGTTGAGCCGGTCTATTTTATAGACAATTCAGTGTTGTATATAAACTTATGTGTTTATAAGAAAGCTTGTTTGGTTGTGATTGATTGCCTGCTTTTCTATCCCAAGTTAAATGTTGTCAGGGGATTTGTTTCGCTTCCGCATGCGTAATAAAATGAATGGGTCGGCGATGTGTCCTGGGAAGTCGCTTTTCTATCAACCACAGTGGGATGTGCGCGTGCTTGAGGTTCGAGGCGTGACAACGTGCATAATTCAGACTTCTGATAAGCTAGATTAGGAAGTCCTCGAACCAGCTTCTTAGAAGAAACTTTAGCAATTTGCTTCATATTAACATGATCAAGCTTCTAATGCTAGAGACTTTCTTCGTCTTGAATAGAAATGAGGCATTGAGTACTTTCCGGGTTTATATGCATAAGGTATATATTGCCATGCCTTCGCCCAGTAAAAGATTGAGAGAAGTCTTGACTTGTTCCAGAACAAATGCCTTCTTTGAAGTTTATTCTGAAACCAGTATTGCAAAGCTGACTTATACTCAGTAGATTGTAGTTCAAACCTTCCACTAAGGAAACATTGTTGATAGTAAGGCTTCCAATTTTCACAGTTCCACATCCAACAATCTTTCCATTACTGTTTCCTTCAAAAGAAACTTTTCATTTATTTAGTTTGACAAGCTTTATAAAGCAGCTTGAGTCTTGTCACGCCTTGATCCTCAAGCACGTGCCAATCCCTCGGTGGTCAATTTAATTGCGACGTCCTAGGATGCATCGCCAACCCTTTCATTTTAATGTGCATGCGGAAGCGAATAAATAAATCCCCAGACAGCACAAAGATGTGATAGAAAAACAAGACCACAATTGCACAACCAAACCACACACCTCTATACACAACTGACTAGTTTATCTACAATACTAGTCTATTGATAGAAGTCTACACAAGACCGGCTCTCAAAACGAAGCTATCCTAAGATCAGCTAGCCAGACTCATTCGCCGATTCCTCGGTCTCCACCGGCTTTGGGGGCTTTGGGTCCTTCACCACACCGTAGGGAGGGTCAGCTGCATCCTCGTCTAGAGTAGCATCAACTACTATAGCAGGGATTTCAAAACTCCTAAGGGGACCCACCCTGAATCCATTGGGTCCATAGAGAAACCACGCTTTGTATCGATGAGGTACCCTATACCAATTCATAGACCTAGTGATTTCCAAGATCGGGGTAGCTAAAAACCTGCTCGGTAACCCTCATGGGCCGGCCAAAACGCTCAGGAGGATTCGCCATCTAAGGACCTAAAAATGTTGAGCCCACAACAGGGTGAGACAACTTCTCAACAAGTTCACCCTCAAACTCCGAGTAGGAAGGAAATACGCTTAAGGGCAGTCTATGCACACACAAGACAAAGGACTTACCTCGCCTCAGTTCCCTCTTGCAAGTTAGTATAATTCATATACTCAACTAATCAATTCAATTCCAATCCAACCATCAATAAATCAGTCAGTTAACTCAATTTAATTCAACCAACGAACAATTGATCCACTCAAATCGATACCATCAGTACTATTTATCAATTCAACACCATATATCAATTCCATTAAAACAACCACTACTCACACAAGCTGAAATATATGGTCATAACTCTCACAAGCTGATATAAATAGATAGTAGCTCGCCCAAGGTGCTATATATAGATCATGCTCCCACAAGCTAATAAAACGATCATAGCTCAGACAAGCTGAATATATACATATATATATATATATATATATATAATATAGATCGTGCTCCACAAGTTGATAAAACGATCATAGCTCACACAAGCTGATAAAACAATTATAGTTCACACAAGCTGATAAGGTATGCTGCTCTCACAAGTTGATATATTGAGCTCATAGGCTGATATAGTATACTGCTCTCACAAGCTAATGTGCAAAGGGGCTCTCACAAGCTGACAATTTACCACATTGAAAATATCCAATAAAATAATCGTGTGTGGGTATACGGTCGGCCTAAGCCAGAAACACAATATATTTCTTTTAAAAAATCCCACTAATTATATAGTCCACAGAGACATTTTCGGCGTTAAAAAGTGATGCCTAGTATTTTCTAATTAAATATCGAAATTCCACAATTTTGGGATAAATACCCAAAATCACCAATTTCACTCAATTTGCACAAATTATCACTCAATTAAATAAACCAAGCATACCATTACAATCAGCACGAAATTTTGGTCACCGGCTACCCGGTATAATTTTCAGAAAATAATAAATAATTAAATAAATACCAAAATTAATTAAATAAATGTAATTAAATGCCATAAATAGAAACCTGCGTCGGAAAAGCCTAATTAAATATCGAAATGGGCTCGGAAAATTTCCGAACCAATCTAGATAAATAGTACAACTTATCTAGTCTCTAATTTAGCCATTCTAACCACCTAACATGCATAAATGAATAATTGAATCGCTAATCCGTTCTAACTAACCATCTAAACCATACTTAGACTAAACTAAACAACCCTTAAGCATCATTAACTCCCTAAGCAGAGTTTAGTGAGTAAACTCACCGGTTTTGTGATTTGGTGAGTCCACGGCGATGGCAACGCGGAGATGGGCGATAAACCTCTAAGCGACGACACCCGACAAGGCCCGGAAGTAGCCTAAAACGAGCCTAGAAGGCTCATGACTGGCTAGGTTGCTCGGTTCTATCCAAGAATCGAACAAGCTGGGCCAGGCTTGAAACGATAGGTAGAAGAGGTTCGGCGGCCAGGCGGGCGAGCAAACAGGCATGCGGAGTTGGACGACGGTGAAGGCGAGCTCGAACGGCGGCCTGGGCTTCAACGGCGACCAAGGATGGCTCAAGACAAGCAGGACGGCATGGGCTCACATGGGGGCACGACGGTGTGCGAGCGGTGAGCTACGACGGTAGGGAGCTCGGCGGGCGGTTGACGGCCAAGAGGGGGAGGTTGCTCGGTTTTCTCTAGTTCTTTAAAGCTTCAAAAACATTAAAAATGGAGAAAGCAAGTTTGTGGAGCTAGCTGCAAGGGAGGAGGGACCCAATAGGCACAAATATCTCTCTTTTGATCATTGCATGGCCCCCACCATGTATGCCCTATCCACAGCCAACTTGCAGCCCTCAAGGCTTCCTCAACAAGCCTTCAAGTGGTAAAAAAGTTGCACACCGGGGGGGCTTACGAATTTGGTACCATTTTCCCCAATTTGAGCCAAATTCCTCTCAAATTGGATTCGATTTGGTCCCCATAAATTCCACTAAGGTGTCCTCGACCAAATTAACATTTTTCCTCGCCAATAGAACCAACTTGCATCCAAAAAACGCGATAAAAAATGATCCCTTGAATTTTCCAGTAAAAAACGACCATATTTTGAAATTTCACCAAAAATCTTGATTTGCAGAAAAATCTTCAGAAAATGAGTCAACATTCCTAAATGAATCGTGACATGATAGAACTTTCTATTTCTTAAATTGAGGTCAAATTCGTGATTAACTTCAATCTGGCGCGATTTTAGCGTGACTTAGCCTACCAGGTTGCTTTTAGGAATTTTTAATGCAATTGACTCATGGTCGATTATTTTCGAGCCACAATGTACATCTTCCACACATTGTTGATTGTCGATTGTCGTGAAAATCTCGAGGTTTCAAATACGGGCACAAGGTACCAAAATGATAGAAAAATCTGTATAGTACCGATTGATGAGAATTTTGTAATTTGGTGGAATCACCCACACTTTAATCACATATGTCGTCGAACCAACTTATCTCGATCTCGATCAATTTTTAACTATATCGTAATGACCCTTGCAGACTAGCACGGTCAAGCAGTCGATTTCTGGTCGAATTCTCAAATCTATTACATTAAAATCCCTTAACGGCTTCACCTAAGAATCTAGTTATCTCGTGAGTAATCAGCTTAGAGAATAGAACTATAGGCACGGCGATGAAAAACCCAATTCATTCAATTGAAAATAGAACCTAAAATTTAGGATGTCACAACTCTTCCCCTCTTATAAAAATTTCGTCCTTGAAATTTAAACCATTACAAATCTTTAAACAAAAAGGTGATGGTACAGTCGTCTCATCGAATGTTCACTTTCTCACGTTGCTCCTTCTGTGCCATGGTGTTGCCATACCACTTTAACCAACGGAATCGTGTTGGTGCGCAGAACCCGTTCCTTGCGATCTACAATCTGAACCGGTCTTTCCACGTACGACACTCTATCATCCATGTCTAATTCTTCAAAATTGAGCACGTGGGTCGGGTCAGGTTCATACTTTCTCAACATTGACACGTGAAAGACGTGTCATGCACTTGCGCCAACCTCGTCGATAATGCAAGACGATACGCTAGAGTTCCTATCCTTTCCAGAATCTCGAAGGGACCTACGTACCTCGGATTCAGCTTCCCTTTCTTACAAAAGCACGAAGTACCCCTCATCGGTGACACCTTCAGAAATACGTGCTCACCAACTTGGAATTCCAATGGTCTTCGGCGCTTATCTGTGTAGCTTTTCTGGCAGCTCTGAGTGGTCTTTAATCTATCCCTAATGACTATAACTGCATATACTAATTGTTGAACTAACTTTGGGCCCGTGATCTTTCATTCTCCGACTTCATTCCAACACACTGGCGTTCTGCACCTTCTACCATACACGCTTCGAAATGAGCCATTTGAATGCTCTACTGGTAGCTGTTGTTGTAGGCAAACTCGACAAGATGAAGCTATTCCTCCTAGCTTCCCTTGAAATCCAACACACAAGCTCGCAGCATGTCTTTGAGGGTTTGAATCGTCCTCTCAAACTAGCCATCCGTCTAAGGATGATAGGCCATATTGTATTGCAGCTTTGTTCCCAAGGCGATCTGTAAACTTTTCCAAAAGGCAGCTATGAATCTCGGGTCTCTATCTGAAGTAATCATTACCGGCACTCGATGTAGATGAACTACTGACGCACATACAACTCTGCATGCCTGTCCAAGTCAAGATTATTTCGTACCGCGATGAAGTGAGTCGACTTTGTCAATCTGTCGACCACTACCCAAATGGAATTGTTACCCCTCTGACTCCTTAGTAAGCCTGTCACAAAATCTATTATGATATATTCCCATTTCCACTTGTGAATCTTGAGAGGTTGCAAAAGCCCTCCCGGCTTACAATGCTGTGCCTTCACTTGCTGACACGTCAAACACTTCGCAACATGCTTGGCGATGTCCACCTTCATACCAGACCACTAATAGTGTTGATGCAGATTCTGACACATCTTCGTACTGCCAGGATGAATGCTGTAACTATTATGATGAGCTTATGATAAGATCTCCCCTTTAAGCTCTACATCATCAGGTACACACAATTGTCCTTGGAACCTTAATGTTCCATTCTCAGAAACTTGAAAATCAGCATTTCTCTTATCGGTATCCTCTTGCAGGATTTTCTAAACATCTGGGTCTATCAACTGAAGTGTCTTGATTTTGATCTGCACATCCGGCTCAATTCTGAGGGTGGCCATAAGATTCGAAAGGTGGTCTACCTCAAATTTGAAAACCAAATCTTGAGCTCTCTCGAGTAAAACCCATTTCTTAACCATTATCTGTGCAATTGAAGACTTCCTACTCAGTGCATCTGCGACCCTATTCGCCATACTAGGGTGATACATAATATCACAATCGTAATCTTTCAGAAGTTCCATCCATCGACATTGTCTCATATTCAACTCATTCTAAGATATTAGATACTTGAGACTTTGATGGTCAGTGAAGATGTGGAATCTTTCTCCGCACAAATAATGTCTCCAAATCTTCAAAGCGAAAATGATTGCTGCGAGTTCTAAGTCATGCATCGGGTAATTTAGCTCATGAGATCTCAATTGACGGGACGCGTATGCAACCACCCTACCATGTTGCATCAACACGCCACCCAGTCCTCTAAATGATGCATCACTATATATCTCGTATCCTCTAAGACCAAATCGTATGGTTAGCATAGGTGCGGTAGTCAGCTTTTGCTTAAGCTCTTGGAAACTACGCTCGCACTTGTTTGTCCACACGGACTTCTCTTCCTTCTTCAATAGTCGAGTCAACGGCAATGCTAACGTCGAAATTTTTTTCCACAAACCATCTGTAGTAACCTACCAAACCCAAAAAGCTTCGACTTCGACACATTTGTTGTCGGTCTCGGCCAACCGATAACTACTTCAATCTTGGACGGGTTAACGGAGATTCCTTCGCTTGAAATCACGTGACCTAAAAATGCTACACGAGTCAACCAAAACTCGCACTTATTGAACTTGGCGTACAGCTCATGATTCCTCAGGGTATGAAGTACCATCCTCAAATGACTCTCGTGCTCCTCAGAATTTCTTGAATACACCAGAATAACGTCGATGAACACGATCACAAACTGATCCAAGTACTCTTTAAACACTCAGTTCATTAGATCCATAAAAGCAGCTAAAGTGTTCATCAAACCAAACGGCATTACAGTGAACTCATAATGGCTGTATCGAGTACAAAACCCTGACTTTGATATGTCCTCCTTTCTGATCCTCAGCTGATGATACCCTGTCCTCAAGTTGATTTTTCAAAATATTGACGCTCCTTGCAACTAGTTAAACAAGTCATGGATCCTCAGGAGTGGATACTTATTCTTGATTGTCACCGGATTGAGTTGACGATAGTCGATGCATTGGCGCAATGAACCATCTTTCTTCTTCACGAACAGAACTGGTGCTCCCCAAGGTGATGCACTGGGATGTATGAATCCCTTATCCAACAATTTCTACATTTGCACCTTCAGTTCCTTCAATTCAGACAATGACATCTGGTAAGGAGTCTTAGAGATTGGCTCTGTCCCGGGTGCTAACTCAATCACAAACTCTATCTCTCTCTCTGGCAGTAGGCCTAGCAACTCCTTTGGAAACATGTATGGAAATTCTTTAACTACTGAGATGTCCTTGATCTTCAACTCCTCAACTGTCGTATCCACAAGAGTTGCCAGGTAACCTTCACAACCCCTGCCTAACAAACGGGTTGCCTCAAGCGACGAGATTAAGGTAATCGAGGGTCCTCATTGACTCCCAATAAACTCAAAACTTTCATCCGCTAATGGGTTAAACTGAATTGTTTTACGATAATAGTCCATCTTAGCTCGTTGCTTGGTGAGCCAGTCCATGCCAATTATCACATTGAAATCATACATGGCTAAGACTAAGGCTGCGTTTGGAATTGGCATTCATAAAGGTCTTTAGGCCTTCAAAGGCCCCTTGGGGCAAAATTGTGGTGTTTCGCAAACTTCTTTTGAGTCCATTATGCAAATGCTAGGCTTTCACAATGCTGAAAGCCCAAGATAGCAAGGGGCTGCCTTGGCTTTCTAGCATTCTTGGCAAGCCCACGGGCACTTAAAAAAAAAAAATCTTGATTTTCCTTTATTGCCCCTAAAATTTTATCAAAATTCCAAATTTGACCATTTGCTGAAAGAAACTCTAACATCTGCGTTTCTTTTCCACTTGAACGCCGATGTTCATTTCCCTCTACTCTTCTCAACTCTCTTCGATATCTTGCTCTAGATTCGGGGAAATCTGTTCCCTCTTTTGTCGGCTTATTGCTCGCCCTCGCTTGATTAATAGCCAATCCTCTGGTGCCTTCCCCTTGCTTCGGATTCCTCTCCACCCGCCTCGTTTGTTCCCCGTGGAAGGTCTGGATCTCTATGGTTCGCTACTGTTTGTTCTAGCTTTCTATTTCGCGATGGTGATGAATCCTTTTCATTGAAACACGTTCTTTGTTTGATCTATTTGGTATATGGGTAGGCCCCGGTGGCCTCTCTCTCCATCCTCTTCTCCTTTTTATTATTCTTCACTTCGTCGCCTTCTTCTTGCAACTGCTGTAGCATGTCACAGTAGGCAGTCGCAACTGCCATAGAATCAGGCTAAAAGGCGAAAACTTTCCAATGATGACGGGTACATCTTGTCGGCTGTAGTTTTCTTTTTCCCCTGCAAAATCAAGCAAAAATGAAAGGGCGCGGTAACAGCTCCGGCCCCCTCTTAGATTGGTTGCTGGTGTGAATTTGGTGCGCTTCTTGGTTGGGATTTCTAGCTCCCGATTCTTTTTTTTTTTTCGATATAGATGTAGCCGTAGCCATTAGACAAGGGTCATCTGAATCAATGTAATTTCTGGAATTTTTTTAGTTCAATATGAACTCGAGATGAGATTTGGTGATTATATTATTTCTGTTCAAGTGGTATGGTCTCTTTGGTTTTCGTTTTTCTATTTCAATTTTGCAGTGAATTGGAATTCTATACGTTCGTGTTGCACGTCCTGGTAATTTATGCCTAAGTTGAGTGGTACTATATAGGCAAATATGTGATCTTTGTTGTCCATTCTTAGAATTTAGTTAATTTTAAGTTCGGAATAGTTATGAAGGATGGACATATTCAATTTTTCATTGGAATGGACTGTGCCTTCAAGAATTCCCAATTGATTCTTCTGTGTTACTCATAATAGGACATTACTTTGGATGGGGTGGTTTTGATGAAAAAGAAGGCATCAAGCTGATTACCCAGGGAAAAAGAGATGAAATGAAAATAATGAATCAAGCGCACATCGTGTTTGGTAGGAGGGATTAGAAGGTTAATATGAATGAAATGTAATTCACTATGTCGTCACAATATCCCCGCCTTTTGAGAGATTTAAGATTTACGTCATAGCTTCGGACTGTTCTGGAAGAGGAGGATATTCATCTTACTTTTATTCCCTCTCCTTCACTATGGCAAACCCAATAAGGTATAGATGTTCATGGATCCAAATTTGGATTGTTTTTGTTGTTAGGTTCGTTGTTTCTGAAATTCCGATGATGATAGGGACATCTTGTCGGGCTGTAGTTTTCTTTTTCCCCTGCAAAATCAGGCTAAAAGGCGGAAACTTTCCTAATCGT
Source organism: Eucalyptus grandis (assembly GCF_016545825.1). Taxonomy (NCBI): domain Eukaryota; kingdom Viridiplantae; phylum Streptophyta; class Magnoliopsida; order Myrtales; family Myrtaceae; genus Eucalyptus; species Eucalyptus grandis. The sequence goes on along the minus strand of NC_052622.1, from coordinate 31,105,517 downwards.
TTAGACTTTTGATATTTGGCTAGAGAGATTGTTAGCGCCAATGGAAGTGGGTTTTAACGAAACAATGATTGTGAATCTCATGCCAATATTGTGAGAATTATAGTCATGTGATTACTTTGCTTGATTTGCCTCTCCGTTTCTCTCTTTGCTTAGAGTCCAGGCTCTTAACTCCCTCTTCAATCACAACCGAAGTGCTGCCCCTATATGTTATTGAGAGGTATTCAATCGTATTCATTCCTCGCTACGGTCAGAAATTGAGTGAGCCTTTGGTATATTGAAGAAGAAGTGGAAGATTCTAAAGTATATGCCAAGTTTTCCGTTTGAAAAGCAAGTAAAAATTGTTGTAGCAGCGATGGCTTTACATAATTATATACGTTGAAAGACTGTCAATGATAGACATTTTGCAAGAGCGGATTTGGATCCTAATTATGGATATTCAATTGATCTTGATAGTACAAATGAGGGGGCTAGTACTTCAAATAATAATTTATTTTCAGACATGACGTGTTCACGTGATCAAATAGCAATGAGTTTAGTAAACACTTGAGGACGCTTGTAATTTTCAATGAAAATCTATTTATTTCTTCGATGTCTATGTAACCATGTTTATTATAATGAAATGACTTTTTTTTATATTGAGAAAAAGTCAACATTGATGTATTTTTTTTTTTTTTTTACTTATGAATTTATTAACATATCTTTTTTACTTTACACCTCAATGCAAATATACATATATATATATATATATATAAAGTCATTGTTTTTATTTTCAATTTTAAAAAAGAAAAATTAAAAAAGCTTAAATTGGTCATGCCAAAGGACTTCCTAAACATGTGTTTACCAAACAACATTCCCCAAAGTTGCTTCTCGGGGCACTTTTCAATTATAGTTTACCAAACAGTTTTTGCATTTCATCAAAACCCTTTAGACTAAAGGACTTTGCATTTCCTTAAAAACTTTTCCCAAAAGCCTTTCCAAACGCACCCTAACAAGTCTATCTTCCCCTCTCGCTTACCAATCACTAACTTGCAACCAGGACAACCCAATGCAGCTAACACCTTATCCTTTAACGGTGTAGATATGCTAACCATTGATTTCAATAACTCAGGACTCAATCCTATCAGCTTAACAAATTGTTTAGCTATAAACGAATGAGTCGCACTAGGATCAAATAAAGCATATTCAGCATGGTCGTTCAGCCAAATTGTACCTGTAACCATGTCAAGCGAGTCCTCTCGCTGTCCTCTCATGATGACGTACACTTGTCCTTGCGCTAGGGGTCGGTTCTATCCTCCTTGTTGTGCAAACTGCGACACAAACCTTCTGGTCTGGCCCATCGGCGGCGGCGGCAGTAACTGTTGAAATCCTCTCGGCCTTATGGGACAGTCTCTGGCCAAATGACCTAATTGGCCACACTCGTAACACGCACCTATCCTAAGATGGCACAAGGCTGAACCATGTCGCCTTCCACAGAAGCGACACGCGCCATTCAAATTCGGCACTGACTTGCCTATTCCACCCTTCCTATTGGGCGGAACATGGAGTGTTCCTCTAGTCATGGGCCTCTTCCCATACTGGTTCCCATCTCTGTTGGAACTGAATCTTGACCCAGACAAGGTGGCTTGCTCACTTAGACTTCTCTCTATCAGCTCGGCTCGATTATACACCTCATTATAATCCTTCAGATTAAGCGGCACTAGCGGGTTCTTCAGCTCTAGTTGAAGGCCATTCCTGAACCTTCAAGCTTTATCTTCGGGATCTTCCACCAATCTTGGAGCATACTGAGAAAGCTCCGCGAACTTGACCTCATACTAGTCAACAGTCATCATCCCTTGGCGGAGGCATTGAAATCCATTCATCTTCTGTTCTTGGGCACTACCCGAAAAGTACTTGTTGTTGAAGGCTCTGAAGAAAGCGTTCAACATCGAGACTATGCCTTCCAAAAATATTGTACCTCTGGTGGCACTCCACCAAGTATTCGCATTACCCTGCAGCTAGTATACTGCCAAGACAACCTTTTCCTCCTCATTGCACCTCAGAAGTGCAAAGGCCTTCTCCAGGTCCTGAATCCAGAGCGATGCAGTCTCAGGATCTCCTGCACCGGTGAACCTCGGCCGGTTCAACTTCAAGAATTGTTCTATCAACTTGTGAATTGGTCTCTCCCTCTCCATAATTACATTCCCAGTTGGAACTACAGCAATAGCAGCAGCTGTAGCGGTAGCGGTAGTGGCGGCGGCTTGATTCTGGGCCTGCTGCCCCATCAGTGCTCCCATTGCTTCAAGCGCTTGCATGATCCCTTTGATCCCGGGATCACCAGGGGCTGCTATCCCAGCACCAACAGGAGGTGGTGCTACACCATTAGCGCTAGCCTGAACTGGCACTCTACCATAACCTCCTTAGGTACCAACCCTTGTCGGCGTCCTACCCTGAGTAACAGGTCTAATGGTTCGCTTTCTAGGTGTCATGCCCGAATCCTCGAGTGCGTGCACATCCCTCTATGGTCGATACAAATGCGACTTCCCAAGACGAGTCGCCGACCCTTTCATTTTATTGCACATGCGAAAGCAAATAGCAAATCCCTTGACAGTAACTATTTCGGGATAGAAAAGCAAAACAAAAGATTTACAAACAAAACATGCTTTTATAAAACAACTGAGTCATATACAAGAGTCTATACCTAAAAGATTTCAAAAGACTGACTCTAAAAAAGAAACTGTCCTCTTTGACCTACACCTTAGATCCCCTCAGCTCGGCTCCAGATTCTCCACTCTACGGTCCTGAAAAGAATTGAGCCCACGACGGGGCGAGATATAAATCTTAGCGAGTTCACGTTCTAAACCTTGATTAGGAGGGTAATACACCTAGAGGTGTCCTAACCACACAATCATACAACCATAGAGACTTACCTCATCTCAGATCCACCTTGCAGGTCAGTACAATTCATATACACAATGCATATAATCACAACACACCACAATTGAAACGCCTCATTAACTCAATCACTCATGCATTCCAATTGATAAATACACCCCTCTAGGGCACGACCTACTCCTAAGTTCGGTGGTTTACTGGTGTAGCCAGGCATCATTTCACCCCATTGAGCACGGCTACGTCTCTCAAAGATGGCTTTCACGAAAGAGTATAGGTCCAGAATCTACTGTGACCCAAATCCTATATGGGGTAACGTCCGGTGTAAACGCTTGTAGTGAGTTCTCTTAACCAACACACGACCATTCAATCTCAGCCTAGGACATCGTGCATTGCACCCAAATGTCTCACTTAAAATAGTGATTCTGGCCTATTTTCTTCGTATTAAAAATACCGGGTGAAAATAGTCGTGTGTGGGTACATGGTCAGATCGAGCCCGAAAAGTTCATAATATTCTTTTTAAAATCCCACTGTTTTATATAGTATATAAAACTATTTTCGGTGTTAAAACCCGACACCAAAGATTTTCTGAATAAATATCGAAATTCACAAATTTTGGAATAATTGACCAAATTTCCAATCAACGCTCAATTTGCACAAATTTACATCCAATTGCAGAAATTAACCATACCATTGCAATCAGCACGAAATTCCGGTCACCGACTATCCCGGTCTAATTTTCGGAAAATAATAAATAATTAAATAATTACCAAAATTAATTAAATAATTCAATTTAAATACCAAAAATACTAACTTAGGCCGTAATTGCCTAATTAAATACTGAAACGGGCCTGGAAAATTACCGAACCAATTTAATAACTAGTACATCATATCTAGTCCTAATTAATCTAATATGGCCACTTAACATGCATAACTAAATAATTAAATCACTAATCTAATCTAACTAACAACCTAATCCCTAACTAACTTAAGCTAATTACCCCCTAAGCATAATTAACCTCCTAAGCAAGGTTCAGTGAGTGAACTCACCGGATTAGTGAGTTGGTGAGTCCACAGTGACGGCAATGCGACAGCGGCCAAAACTTGGGCCATAACGACGCCAACGAGGGCTTGGACCTAGCCGAAAACGGCCTCGAAAGGCCCACGATTATTGCTGATCTTAAAGGGCTTGCTAGTTGGTCCAAGAGGGCTAGCCTCGGCTGAAGATGGGTTGGGCTGAGCTGCGAAGATGCTAGGATCAAAAAACCAGGGAGTCCGCTTCGATGGAGATGTGGTTGCTAGCGCACGAAGACATGGGAAGAAGTTGCTGGCTTCAACGTGAAGGGGGAACTTCTTCGATGGTTGACTCGGTGGAGCTGTCTCTGAACGTGTGGTAGCTGGCGATCAACAGCCAGGGAGTCAATGAAGACAAATGAAGGTGGAGATGGGATCGATGGTGCTGTAGCATTCAATCACTGCTAGGGGAAAGGGAAAAGTGACGTGGAGAGATGCAACAACTAGGATGAAAGGAAGCAGGCTAGTGGCGTCGCTGACAAAGGGGATGCAAGTGTTGCTTCAGTAGAAGAGACAATTATTGGTGGTGTTGCAGCGTTGACGGGCGGTGATCTTCAGGGAATTGACCGAGCCAAATGGGGACATGAGGAGGGAAATTGAAGCAAGTGGTGGAGCTTCGAAGGAATGAAAATGAAAGCAAAGTAGAAACTAATGGGGTTGGGGTCGAAGGAAAGAGAAGAAAAGCTGAAGGAAGGGGACAACCGAGGCATGCCCGAGAAGATTGAAGAGGGTGGGGGGCAAAGTCAAACAAAATATCTAATTCAATTAAAGCTTGGTCCCCTAAGCCTTCATGTATATCTCTAATGTCCCCTAATACTTTCTTGCATTTTATTTCCACAAATAATCCACTTTGGTGCCAAATAATGCAGCCCCCATGCCAACCTCCGAATTTCCCAACTTTGGGCTTCAATTTATTCATCAATTTCCCCAATTTGACGTCCGATCTTGCTAAGGAGGAAGCTTACACAATTTTTGCAAGTTCCCTTCGCCAAATAGCTCACTAAGGAGGCCAAAAATCCCTTCAATTTGGCCAATCCGAATTTCCTTTCGTTTCCAAGTCGTCCGAATTGATTTTCCATAAAAATCCTGGGCTCGCCAAAAATTCTTCAGAGGATGAGTCGACGGTCCTAAAATGAATCGTGACATGACAGAACTTTCAATTTCTGAAATTGGGTTCAAATTCGCAGTTAATTTCAATCTGACGCGATTTTAGCGTGACCTAGTCTAATGGGTAGCTTTTAGGAAATTTTAGTGCAATTGACCCGTGGTCGATTATTTTTTAGCCACATTGTGCATCTTCGATACATTGGCGACTCTCAGTTGTTGTAAAAATCTCGAGGTTTCAAATACGGGCACGAGTACGAAATGACAGAAAAATTGGTCTAGTGTCGTTCGACGAGAATTTTGCAATTAGGTGAAATCACCCACACTCTAATCACATACCTCTGTCGCTGATCTTTGATCGATTTTGACAATACTGTAATGACCCTTGCAGATTAGTACGGTCGAGTAGTCGATTCCGAATCGAATTCTCAAGTCAGTCGCATTTATATTCCTTAGCGGCTTCACCTGGTAGACTAGTTATCTCATGAGTGGCCAATTCAGAGAAAAAAGCCATAGGCGCATCGATAAAAAGCCCATTTTATCTCATTGAAAACAAACTTGAAGATCAGGATGTCACACTAGGAGTCATCTGTTCCTGATCGCTCATTATGCAGATTCTTTAAAAAAACCTGCTTTCCAATTCCACACAAAATTAGAAGCTGAGCGATCCCCACAAACAATTTACCAAACAACTATCACTGACATGCACCAACATGAAATAAAGGTCATTCCTATTAACTATCTCATAAACCATCGCACCTTATCACTCCAACTATCGACTAGCTCTTATACCACTCTGGGCGGGGATGTCACGCCCTGATCCTCGAGCATGTGCCCATCCCTCGGTGGTCGATTTAATTGCAACGTCCCAGGATGCGTCGCCGACCATTTCATTTTAATGCACATGCGAAAGCAAACAAATAAATCCTCAGATAGCACAAAGATGGGATGGAAAAACAAGACCATAATTGCACAACCAAACCACACATCTTTATACACAATTGTCTAGTTTATTTACAATACTAGCCTATTGACAGAAGTCTACACAAGACCGGCTCTCAAAACGAAGCTGTCCTAAGATTAGCTAGCTAGACTCATTCGCCGATTCCTCGGTCTCCACCAGCTTTGGGGGCTTTGGGTCCTCCACCACATCGTCAGGAGGGTCAGCTACATCCTCGTCTAGAGTAGCATCGACTACTATAGCGGGGATTTCAAAAATCCTAAAGGGACCCACCCTGAATTCAATGGGTCCATAGTGAAACCACGCTCTGTATCGATGAGGTACCCTATGAGGTAAGTCCTTTTCGACACAGATGGTGGTCACTATCAGTTCATAGACCTAATGACTTCTAGGATCGGGGTAGCTAAAAACCCACTCAGTGACCCTCATGGGCCGACTAAAACCCTAAGGAGGATTCGCCATCTAAGGACCTGAAAATGTTGAGCCCACGATAGGGTGAGACAATGTCCCAGCAAGTTCGCCCGCTAAATCCAAGTAGGAAGGAAATATACCTAAAGGCAGTCTATGCACACACAAGACCGAGGACTTACCTCGCCTCAGTTCCTTCTGCAAGTTAGTATAATTTATATACTCAACTAATCAATTTAATTCCAATCGAACCATCGATCAATCAGTCAGTTAACTCAATTCAATTCAACCAACAAACAATCGATCCACTCAAATCGATACCATCAGTACTATCTATCAATTCAACACCATATATCAATTCCATTAAAACAACCATTGCACACACAAGCTAAAATATATGGTCATAGCTCTCACAAGCTAATATAGATAGATAGTCGATCCACTCAAATCGATACCATCAGTACTATCTATCAATTCAACACCATATATCAATTCCATTAAAATAACCATTGCACACACAAGCTAAAATATATGGTCATAGCTCTCACAAGCTAATATAGATAGATAGTAGCTCACCCAAGCTGATATATATAGATCGTGCTCCCATAAGCTGATAAAATGATCATAGCTCACACAAGCTGATAAGGTATACTGCTCTCACAAGCTGACATATTGAGCTCATAGGCTGATATAGTATACTGCTCTCACAAGCTGACGTGCAAAGGAGCTCTCACAAGCTGACAATTCACCACATTGAAAATACCCGATAAAATAATCGTGTGTGGGTACACAGTCGACTTGAGCCAGAAACACAATATCTTTCTTTTCAAAAATCCCACTAATTATATAGTCCACAAAGACATTTTCGGCATTAAAAACTGATGCTCGGTATTTTCTAATTAAATACCAAAATTCTACAATTTTGGGATCAATCCCCAAAATCATCAATTTCACTCAATTTGCACAAATTATCATTCAATTAAATAAACCAAGCATACCATTGCAATCAGTACGAAATTCCGTTCACCGGATATCTTAGTATAATTTTTGAAAAATAATAAATAATTAAATAAATACCAAAATTAATTAAATAAATGCAATTAAATGCCATAAATAGAAACCTACACCAAAAAAAAGCCTAATTAAATACTTTGAAATGAGCCCAAAAAATTTCCGAACCAATCTAGATAAATAGTACAACTTATCTAGTCTCTAATGTAGCCATTCTAACCACCTAACATGCATAAACGAATAATTAAATCGCTAATCCGTTCTAACTAACCACCTAAATAATACTTAGTCTAAACTAAACAACCCTTAAGCATCATTAACTCCCTAAGCAGAGTTTAGTGAATAAACTCATCGGTTTTGTGATCTGGTGAGTCCACAATGACGGCAACGCGGAGACGGGCGACAAACCTCCAAGCGGTGACACCTGACAAGGCTCGGAAGTGGCCCAAAACGAGCCTAGAAGGCTCACGGCTGGCTGGGCTGCTCAGTTTTGTCCAAGAACTGAACAAGTTGGGCTAGGCTTGAAACGGTAGGCGGAAGAGGACCGGTGGCCAGGCGGGCGAGTAGGCAGGCAGGCGGAGTTGGATGGTGGTGTAGGCGAGCTCGGACGACGGTCAGGGCTTCGACAGCGACCAAGGACGGCTCGGGACAGGCAGGACGGCGCGTGAGACGCACGGGTCCGCGCGGGGGATCGACGGCGTGCGAGCGGCAAGCGATGGCAGTAGGGAGCTTGGCGGGCAGTCGACGGCCAAGGGGGGGAGGCTGCTCAGTTTTCTCTAGTTCTTTGGAGCTTCAAACACACTAAAAATGGAGAAAGCAGGTCTGTGAAGAAGGAGCTAGCTGCAAGGGAGGAGGGACCCAATATGCACAAATATCTCTCTTTTGATCATTGCATGGCCCCACCATGTCTGCCCTATCCATAGCCAACTTGCAGCCCTCAAGGCTTCCTCAACAAGCCTCCAAGTGGTCCAAAAGTTGCACACCAAGGTGGCTTACGAATTTGGTACTAATTTCCCCAATTTGAGCCAAATTCCTCTCTAATTAGATTTGATTCGGTCCCCATAAATTCCACTAAGGTGTCATTGACCAAATTAACATTTTTCCTCACCAATAGTACCAACTGGCATCCCAAAAACGCAATAAAAAACAGTCCCCTGAATTTTCGAGTAAAAAACGGCCCTATTTTGAAATTTCGCCAAAAATCTTGATTTGCAGAAAAATCTTCAGAGGATGAGTCGACATTCCTAAAATGAATCGTGACATGACAGAATTTTCAATTTTTGAAATTAAGTTCAAATTCGTGGTTAATTTCAATCTAGCGCGATTTTAGCGTGACCTAGCATACCGGGTAGCTTTTAAGAATTTTTAGTGCAATTGACCTATGGTCAATTATCTTCGAGCCACAATGTACATCTTTGACACATTGGCGACTCTTAGTTGTCGTGAAAATCTTGAGATTTCAAATACAGGGATAGGGTACCAAAGCGACAGAAAAATCAGTCTAGCGCCGATCGACGAGAATTTTGCAATTTGGTGGAATCACCCACACTTTAATCACATATCTCAGTCGAATCGACCTATCTCTGATCTTTGATCGATCTTTAACTGTGCCGTAATGACCCTTGTAGACTAGCACGGTCGAGCAGTTCAAATTCTCAAATCTATTGCATTAAAATCCCTTAACGATTTCATTTGATAATCTAGTTATCTCGTGAGTGATCAGCTCAGAGAATAGAACTATAGGTGCATCGATGAAAAGCCTTATTCATTCAATTGAAAACAGAACCTGAAATTCAGGATGATCAAAAGAAAAACTCAAACTTTCTTTGGTACCCATATTTTCTTAGGTCAAGGAGTGTTAGTATTAAAGACGGTTGTAACGACTCGGGCCCCACTATGTAACATTGTCCGTTTTGGATATTGAGTCCTCACGGCTTTAAAACGCGTTACGCAGGGGTAGAGGGCCATCCCTCGGGCCTTCCCTCTCCCAAGCGATAATATTGTCCACTTTTGAGGCACGGCCCACCGACCTGTCCTCCCTCACGGCTTTATTTTTAGCACATCGGAAACGTACGTGAAACGCGTTACACAGATTAAAATGGCCCAAGCCTTATAAACTAGCCTAGGACTTCCCCGCTAAGCGATGTGGGACTAGAGAGGAACCCCTTCCTCTTCCCTGCGCACGTCCGGGGACTGAGGTATGGACGCACCGCCATCCCTCCTCCCCGCGCATCGTCGCTTGGTTTGTCACAACGGTCTTTGCCTAGTCATTCTTAACTGGTCTCCAAACCTTGGGACATTCTTTCTCGAAATGTTCTAAGCTGTTACACTTCGAACATCTGAGTGCACTTTGACCTACAGGTTTTACAAAAACTTTTTAAAAGTGATTTTTGTAAAATGCCCTTACAGTCTTTGTTTAATTCTCTCATTTACTTTGGGAAAATCAATTAATGGAACAGTTTTGAAGTCATACCCAAACCAGATTTGTTGAAGTAGGGTAATTGAGCTGAAAGAATTTTCTCCATTTTTCATAACCTTTTGAAAATCTTTCGTAATACTTGAAATGTCCCTCTTTAAAATAGCATTTTCCTTCAAAAGAGAATCTGAATTTTCTTTCAAATTATCAAAAGTTGTATTTAGACTTTCAAACTTTTCTTTCCAAAGAAACTTCTTGTTGCCTGAGCTTAGAATTCTCTCTTTTTAGTTCAGAAATCCTTTTAAGAGAGGATTTAAGATTGAGGCAGAGTTCATCTATATATTTAGAAACTTTAATAGGAATCTTTGAGTTACTAACCTCAATTTCTTTGTTTGAGTCTGAATTAGGGTCTATTTCTGATTCTGAGTCTGATTCTGAATGAGCCATCAGACATATGTTGGCATATTCTTCTTCACTTTCCTCACACTCGGTGTCACTCCAAGTTTCAGCTTTGAGAGCCTTTTTGTACTTCTCGGTTTTCCTTTCTTCTTCTTCAACAGTGGATAGTTTGGTCTAATATGCCCATTTTTCTTGCATTTGAAGCATATTACATCTTTTTGCTGGTATCATTGTCCTCTGTCGGTCTCTTATGGAAATTTTGTCTGCTATGCTTCTTCCAGTTGAATCTTCTTCCCTTTTTTATTCAGTTTTCTGAATTTCTTAATCATAAGTGCTAGCTCTTCATCGTCTATATCATCATCTGAATCTGTATCATCAGAATCAATATTAGACGTTTAAGCAATTGACTTCTTACCTTTAGGATTTTCTTCATCATTTATCTGCTCTACTTTGTATGACTGAAGCGTGCCTATCGGTTCATCAACTGATAAAGGCATGATCCTTGGAGTTTCTCTAATTGAAGTCTTCACATAATTCCCATCTTTCGAAAGCCCACGCAGCAGCTTGTTGACTTTCATTGGTCCTGAGATTGGTTGACCTTGATAAGTCAGGCCATTCACAATCTTTGTAAAGTGATTGAACATATCAGTAATAGATTCTCTAGGCTTCATTCTGAAGGCTTCATACTGTCTGAGCATAATGTTTATTTTGGTTTCATTCGCATGGTCAGTCCCTTCGTAGGTAACATGTAATCTGTCCCAAACTTCTTTTGTTGTTTCATAAGAAGAAATTAGGTTATATTCAGTGGGAGATAAGGCACAATATAAAGAATAGATTGCTTTCACGTCAAGAGCTTGTCTCTTGATAATTTCAGCTTGTGTTGTTTCGTCAGCATCAATAACTTCTTTCCCTCAGTCTGAAGTTGATGTTGCTTTAGGGTTGATCCATTTTTCTACAACATCCCACTCCAGAGGATCTCTGGATTTGAGAAATACCTTCATCTTGTTCTTTCATACATTGTACTTATTTTCATCAAAGTAAGGGAGTCTGGTGTTGCTCTGACCTTCAACTAAACTTGGAGCCAAAATACTAGCCATAGAGGATCTTTAGCTTAGAAGTAAAACACTTCAAAAATTAAGCACACATACTCTGATATCAATTGAAAGTGCTAGTATGAACACCTAGAGGGGGTGAATAAGTGTAACGACAATTTTCGCAAATAGTAGTGAAACTTGTTTGCTTTTGAAACTGAGTTTGAAGATCAGCGGACTTTAAAAGAGTTTAGACTTTAACTACAAAATTAGAGTACGAATATAATAAAGACGTTTAGGGAAGAGAAAAGGAACATACAATTTATAGTGGCTCGACTTAAATCAAGCCTACGTCCACTCTCCCATGCTGACAGCCTTCTAGCTGGTTTCCACTAAGTATCAAAAGAGAATTTACAATCTTGTGATCTCGACTTCACAATGAAGAGTCTCCACTACTCTCACAAAGTCACTCTTTGAGTCTCTTTCTCTTTTGAGAACAAATTTGAGCACATAGTAAGGAATAACAAGTAAGTGGTAAGCTTCAAACATTGGAATTCTTCTTTCACGCACTCTATCAAACAATTGGAGATGCCTCTTTAAATACTCCTTCATGCATTCTCAACCGTTGGCACTTTCCAAAGGAATTCTTCCAATCAACCCGTTGGATAGAATCAATCAAGTAGATCTTCAAGCCATTTGAAGATTGTGATGAAAGCTCGTCAATCCTGTTCGCTCATACAATCAGGATATTGGTTTCCATAAGTAGATTCTTTCCAAATTGACTTGCCATCCGAAAAGATTTGATGTATCTAAATTGATTCCAATAAAGATATCCAATCTTGTAGGTGATATTTCCAAACCAGAAGGCCCTATATAACTTTGTACGAACCGAACTCTTAAAAAAAGAAAGATAATCCCTGTCTGGATAAGTCTTCATTCTTCACTTGCGTTCAGTCTGGAATTTGTTAGAGTGGATAGACTTATGTTGAAAGATAGACTTTGACACAAAAGTCTGGCAATCTTCAAAATAGAACTTAGATAAGTTTTGTCAGCTTCAAAATAACATAGGAGTTTTCTCTAACAGTTTTTCCTTAAAAATTGCACTTGATACCCTTGCTTTAATTTAATCTTTTTGTCATGATCTACTAAACTTTAACTCTGTCTCTTCCAAGAATGATTTCAATTTGGAATGTCATAACTATTTTTTTGGCACTTCACATATATCTCTTCCCTATTTGCAGTCTCAATCGGTGATTTTCTTTAATTGGTATCTTTGCCAACCAATTCTACTACGACATTCATCATCGTCAACTGTACGCTGTCTTATATCAATAGTTGATTGATGGTCATGGATGTATGTTGATATCAGTAACATTTTTTATGGTTGTCGATGATGCCTCATGCATTAAATAATAACTTGTATTTGAGTTGCATGCGTATCCATATTCATGATCTGGTTATATTTGGTGCAAATGTATGCCTCCTTTTAAAGAATTAAAAGTAATTTTGGTTTCTCTTAAAATATCTAAAACACGTGGGTCTTTGTTTCGCGGACACTACTAATGCACATCGTACCTCTGAAGCTTTGTACTCTGTGTGCAGTCCGCTACCTCATAGCTTCTTGATACGTTACCTCAATAGGAACGATTCATGAATTGCTATTATCATGAATCATATCTTTATGTATAGTGGTTCTTTTTTGGAAAGTATAAATTCTGCCAAGATTTGATTTTTATCTCCCTTCCTTCTTCGTATTCAACCTTAAACCCTAATCCTCTTCTACTCAAAACTCTTGACCTCAAAGTTCCACTTGTCATCAACCTTGCCGTTTCTATGTCCCCTAAAGGCTAAAGCCTCTAGATACACCTTTGCGGATTATACTACTAAGTTCGACAAGTAAAAAGAAATAGATTTTGTGGAAAGAAGTTTCTGGAGAAAAGAGGAAAAGAGGATTGAGCATCGGTGAGGCCAACCCTCGCCTAAGTCATGGATCTTGTATCCATACCGAATCAAAGATTGGACTCTTGACCCAATCTCTTTACTTTTCTCTTTTATTTGAGTTTCTCCTTCCTTTCATTCTTCATTCTTGATTTTATTTTTATAAGCTACCACCTACCTTATATAATCATCTAATGACGTATCATTTGATCACTCTTACGTTTCCATTGGTGTCGCGACCAAATTTTCGGGTGATCCACCTAGAGTTTGGCTAATGGATTGCTAAGCCTACACTTAACTCGGACTGTCCCAAGCCCATATCATTTCGCGACTTAAGTTCAAAATTTTTAACATGCAAATGGATTTTATCTAGGAGTCGCCACTAATTAGTTTACGGTAGATTGATTAGACACCTAAGTAAAATAATGGGAGGATTATTTTACTCCTACGAACCAGAGACTTTGGGTATGGAGACTTGGTTACACTAGACTTCTCTAATGCCCTTTCGGTACCATTTCTTTTTATTTTCAAAAATGTTTTTGCAGGCAATTTGGATTGATTTTAAATCTATTTCCCTAACATGTGAGGTGATCATACGAGTGCGCAAACCACGAATTTAACACCCAAGAAAGCAATGAATAAATTACGGGACTTACTTTGTAGCAACAAAAGCATCTGCATTGTTAGATCGAATTCACATCAACAACCTTAGATATGATGTCTAATTCATACGCAATTTCTTTTTTCGTTTTCACTTAATTAATGAGAATCATGCTTTATACAATTTAATATAACTAAATGACCTAATTCTAATGACAGGCAATTTCTAATTAGGTAGACCTAGCAACAATCACTAAATCTAATTCTATATGACATGCGATGAAATTTTTTATTATTTAAAAAAAAAAAAAAGAATGCAATCTATCCTAGGAATTGAAACTAATTTATTCTAAGACTTTTTTCTGCATTTTTTATGTAATTCGAAATTAGAAAAATGTGAAAATTATCTAGCTAGATTAAGATTTTATCCAAATTATATTAAGGATTAAGTCAGGCTAAACCTAATTTAAACCAAGATATTATCTTAACTTAGCAATTTCTAACCTAAGATGCAATCTATCTAAAAAACATTAATCTAAACTTAAATGAAATATGCAGTTTTATCCTAATATGCAATGACGTACAAAAAGATGCTCTAATTCTACATGACATATGCATGATGATTTTTTTTGTTTTTTTTTATTAATTTCGAAATTTTAAATTGTCCAATAATTAAACATGCAACCTAAGTTTATTAAAAAAGCAACCTAAATTGATTGATTTTTATTTTATTTTTAATTTTTAATTTTTTAAAATTTTATTTTAAAAATTCGAAATAAAATTCCTATTCTAAATATGCAAAAACCCCAAAAAAAGAAATAAACCTAATCTAACTCACATTTTTTATATTTTTTATGAAAGCAAAATTAACTTAAACGACACGACGGCAAATCAAAGCCGAGATAAGATTGATATTCAAAGAAATTGTGAACCATATCTTGCGCATGAGATCGGGTTGGCCAATTTTAAGTAAATTGCGAATTGAATCTCGGGCGTGAAATTGGATTCTCGACTTTTCAAGCAATTGCGAGTCGGATTTCGGGCGCGAAAATCAGACTATCAATCACAAATTTCAGAGGCTATTTCATGTCGAACATCTCACCCTTACACTAAGGAATAATTATATTAAAAAAAAGAACAAATAAAGTAAAATAAGATAAATAAATAAAATAAAAAACTACATAAATTGATTTTTTTTTCCTTTTTGTTTTCCTTTTCTTGCTTTCTTCACCCACGGCTAGGCAGCCGGTGGATGATCGGGGGTTGGGTCGCCGGTGTTGAGCTCGGCAAAGACCGGCAATGGGCAGATTGGCGGCGAGTAGTGGCGTCGTGAGGAGCAACAGCAATCGGTCTCGCTCAGGCTCGGGCGAGAGCGGGCGGTTTGGCTCGGGCTTAGGCAAAAGCGTCGGATTGCTAGCAGGTCGCCAGCCAGAATGGCACCGGCAGAGGGCTGCAGGCACAGACAAGATAGGGACAGCAGCAGTGTCGTCGGGTGGAAGGGCTACGATTCGGCTCGGGTTAGGCTCCAGAGGAGGCGCGACGACGACAGGCACGGGGAAGAGGCAGCAAAAGAGTCGTGGGCTAGTGGGTTGCCAGCGAGTTAGGGACGAGATTGGCGGAGCGGCGGTGGCGTCAGGGAAGGATGGCAGTTCGGAGACAGTGGGCAGGGATCGGCTGGCGGCGGTCGCAGCGGGGCGAGGAATGCCGGGTCTTGGGTCTTGAGCAGATCTCGGGCACGGGCGTCGAGGAGCACCGTAAGCGTCAGTGAGGGCTGAGGTGGAGTGACGAGATCGACAGTGCAGCGTGGCGATGGCGAGCGGACTAATGAAGTGGTGAGATGCGGTGGTGTCCGGCGACGCGGTGCTGGCATAGATAGAGCAGGCTAACGCGTTCGAGGTCCTCCCCCTCGAAGAAGACGATGCGGTGGCCCCTCTCTTTTTCTTTTTTTTTTTTTTACTTTTGACTTTTCTTTGACCTTGAAACCGAGAGAGACCCCACGTTTTTTCTCAAATTTTTTTCGAAATCTCCCCCCCGTCTCTGTACACGCACCGCACTTTTTATAGGGGAAAAATATAAATCTTTATTGCATATTTTGTTTCCAATTTCGCTTGTGCATAATCCCCTAAATATATTGCTGCACCCCGCGCAATATTCCCTTTTGTATTTTCCAAATATTCCATCAGAGAATTTCCTTTTTGCTAAAAAATGTCCCTCGGTGTATATTACCTAATTATGTGAAAAATCTCAGCGGAATATGTGAAAATTCTTGCACTTACTAGCGGTCCAATAAACAAAATAAGATAAATGTTCCGCAACTATATGTTGTGCAATTCTTCTTCTTTTTTTTGGTAAAAATTAACCCATTTTTTATGCAAAAATTTAGGTGTTAACATTTGCTTCTCTTTGAAGGTGAGCTCGTAGAGATTGCCTTCAAAGACAAATTAAGACCTAAATTTTGATTGTGCACACACAATGTGTAACGACCCGGGCCCCACTGTGTAATATTGTCCGCTTTGGACACTGAGTCCTCACAGTTTTAAAACGCGTCACACATATTAGAGGGACCTAAGCCTTATAAACTAGCCCCAGGACTCCCCCTAAGCGATGTGGGATAGGAGACGCGCCCCCGCGCTTGGGCCGTCACACAATGAATATATATATATATATATATATATATATATTGTGTTGGAAAATGAATTCCATTTGAAAATGCAATTTACATGATGCATGGAAATGCTAATGCAAATGATAAATGAACCTACCTGAATAACTTACCTTCAAGGAGGATATAGCAATTCAAGATAGTTTGTGTCATATGTCCAAGACCCGTACCTTTCTACGGTCACCCAGAATAGTAACAAGGCTTTGTAAGGAGACTGCTTTCTTAGGACCCCTATCTTTCTATGGTCGCCTGGATGGGAAAATAGATGTTGTTTAGGACCTGTACCATTCTACGGTTGCCTAAACGGGAATTCACTTTCCATGACCAAATTTTTTTAATTAGGAGTCGCCACTAATCTATTTTTGGTGGGTCGATTAGAAACCCAAGTAAAGTAACGGGAGATTTACTTTACTCCTACGAACCAGAGATTTATGAGTTCGGGGACTTGGTTACGCTATAATTCTCTAACCTTCTTTCGGTACCTTTCTCTTTTATTTTGAAAAAATGTTTGGCAAGCAGTTTGGATTGATTTTAAATCTATTTTCCTAACATGTGAGGCGATCATGCGGGTGCGCAAACCATCAATTTAACACCCAAGTAAAGCAATAAATAAATTGCAGGACTTACCTCATAGCAACGAAAGCATTTGCGATGTTAAATTAAAATCCACATCAGCAACCCTAGATATGGTTTCTAATTGACACGCAATTTTTGTTTTGTTTTCATTTAATTAATGAAAATCATGCAATATGCAATGCAATATTAACTAAATGACGTAATTCTAATGTAATTTCTAATTAAATGGGCCTAGCGAAAATACTAAATGACATGCATCTCAATGAATCTAACTCTAATGACGTGCATATGACATTTTTTCTTTTTCCTAAAAGAATGCATTTTATCCTAAATAATAAAAATAATTTAACCTATGACATTTTTTGTATTTTTTCATGAAAGTCGAAATTTGGTGAAATGTCAAAATTACCTAATTAGATTAAGATCCTATTTAATTTATATTAGGAATTAGGTTGAGCCAAATCCTAATTTAAACTAAAATATTATCTTAACCTAAATAATCCTAAAATGCAATCTATTTAATAAAATACCTAGACCTATAATAAATTAAGAAAAATATTATCTAAAAATTAAACTAAATGTAATTTTACCCTAATATGCAATGACGTGCAAAAGATGTCCTAATTTTACATGACATATGCATAATGACTTTTTGTGTTTTTCCTTTTTCCTTTTTTTTTTTTTTAAATTTCGAAATTAATAATTGCCAAATAATTAAACATGCAATCCAAGTTAAAAAAAAAAAAAACTAGCAACCTAAATTAATTGATTTGATTTTTTTATTTTTGAAAATTCTAAATAAAATTCATATTATGAGCATGCAAACCCTAAAACTACATTTTTTTTTTTTTTAAGAAAACTAACCTAAGTAACACCACAGCAAATCAAGCAATGTTGATACCCAAATTGATGAACCATATCTCGCGCATTAGATCGGATTGGCTAATTTCACATAAATCACGAATCGGATCTTGGGCGGGAGATCGGATTGGCAATTTTTTTAAGTAATTGCGAGTCGGATTTCGGGTGCGAAAATCGGACCGACAATCACTAATTTCAAGGCAATTTCATATCATGGAATTTCAATTTCACATTAAAGGAATAATTACACTAAAAATATAAAATAAAACAGAAAAAATAATAAAACAAAAATAAGATAAAGAAAATACCTAAATTTTCTTTTGCTTTTCTCTTTTTTTCTTTTTTTTAAAAGAAAAATAAAAATAAAGCTGGTGGCCGGTCCGGCGTGGGGAGATCGCCGGCTAGGGTTCCGGCGAAGGGGTTGTCGTGGGTTGGCACGGGCTGCGTCGCGGGGCGGCGTCAAGGCGCTCGGATCACGGGCTTCAGCCGGCGAGGCGCTGCGGGGACATGGGAGGCCTCGGGTGGTTGCAATGAGGAGCTCTAATGTTTGGATCGGGCTGTTGGGCGTGGCGTCCGGTGAGAGAACCGGATCGGGGCGCGTCGCAGCACGGAGCGAGGGCGGTGTCGGATACGGGTCTTCAATGAGGCTCGGCACCGGCGAAAGGGAAGCGTCGAGCTAGGTCCGGGCCTTGTCATTGGGGACCTCGGATTTGCAAGCGGAGGGACTCGGCAGCTGGATCTCGGCTCGGCTGCGACTCCGGGTCACCGGTGGCAGGATCGACGGTGGAGACATATCGTAGAGGTGGGTCGCAACGGTAGGGATTGGCGCGGCGTTCGTGGGTTCTGTTGCAGGCGCGGGCGAGACGAGGCGGAGGCGGCAGGTTGCGGGCCAAAGCAGGCGGCGTGTTGTCGAGGCTCAGGGGGCTCGATGTCGCGGCGAGGTTCACGACGACGGGGTCGGCGAAGGCCCCCTGCGGGGAAGATGAACATTTGCGCAAGGGGGGGCTTTTCTTTCTTTTTCTTTTTTTTTCTACTTTTCCTCTCTCCACTCAATTTTTCACCTTTTGCTCTCTTTTTTTTTACCGATGGAAAGGACCCCCACCGATTTACTGTACGTGACCCCTTTTATAAGCCAAAATTTTTACTTGGGGGTATATTTCTTTTCTAATTTTGCTTGAGCACGATACCCTAAATGTATCGCTGAAATATTTTCGCATATTCCATCAAGAAAATTCCCCTTTTGTGCAAAAGTGCATCTCCCGGTGTATATTACCTAAATATGTGAAAAATCTTAACGAAATATAACAAAAAATAAAATTTTCCTAAACTATATGCCATGCGATTATGATTTTATTTTTATTTAGCAAAAAATTAACCCCAAAAATTTAGGTGTCAACAGCTGCCCCTCTTTGAAGGTGAGCTCGAGAGGTTGCCTTCAAAGACAAATTGAACCTAAATTTTGGTCATGCTCATGCAATGAATGATTTTTGTTGGAACATGAATTCCATTTTTTAATGCAATTTATATGATGCATGGAAATACTAATGCAAATGATAGATGAACCTACCTGGAATAACTTACCTTCGAGGAGGATAGAGTAATTCGAGGAAGTGGGTGTTACCTATCCAGAACCCGTACCATTCTACGGTCGCCTAGAATAGTAACATGATTTTGTGAAGATGCTGCTTTCCTAGGACCCGTACCATTCTATGATCGCCCGGTATGGCGAGAAAGGAGCTGCTTTCTCGGGACCGTACCATTCTACGGTCGCCTTGATGCGGCGAAAGGTTTTGTCTAAGACCCGTACCATTCTACGGTCGCCTAAATGGGGATTCATTTTCTAGGACCCATACCATTCTACGGTCACCTGAATAAGGAATAGGTGTTGTCAAGGACCCGTATCATTCTACGGTCGCCTAAATGGGGAAATTGCTTTTCAGGACCCGTACCATTCTACGGTCGCTGTTAGAGCAATAAATGTTGTCTAGGACCCGTACCATTCTACGGTCGCCTAGGCGAGGTTTTGCTTGGCTAGGACCCGAACCATTCTTCGGTCGCCCAGCCTTGCGGAAATCATCGACCCGGGACCCGAACCATTCTTCGGTTGCCTTAATCAGATTGAATTTGGAGAAAGATCTTTGGGGGACAACTCAATTGAGTGTCGGTATGCTTAAAAGGGAATACCTGTGCAATGACAAATATTCAAGGTATGGATAGAGACATACTTACACAGTAACATCTCGATCTTCGGAGATACGTCTCTGCAAAACATGGTCGTAGGAGAGGCAACATGCATTTGTAATCATAAACATGCATCAATATAATGGAGGTTCATGTTGATTTCCATTAATCTTGCATCACCTAACTTCCATTCTGAACACATGAGTGTCATGAATGTGTCAAATGAGGGATCCTTTGGTCTGAAAGGACTTTTTCTCTCATCCTCATTAAAATAGCCATTTCATCCTGACCTTTGATGTAGGATTTTGTCAATCACTCTATCTCACCATCGTCATGCCAAAAAAGGGTCTGAGCAATCTCGCAAGTGGTACGATCTCACCAATCTGAGAGGTCTTTAAGAGGGACCGTAATGTGGGCTTGGTCAACGGCTTAACAAAGGGGACTCTTTGAGTCGAGGCTATTTGAAAAATGACATTTCATAACTGTCTTGGGATTTTCAAGTCAAGAAACATATGAAATGAGGCAGTAATTATCTTACTCGCACTTCTTCAAGCGATGCTTTCAAGCATATGAACACCTACGTTAATTCAAGTGCCCTAATCTGAAGAGACTTTGCAAGGGACGTAACGTAGGCTTGGTTCATGGGTTGTGAAATGAAAGGATCATTAGGCTCAAAAAGTGTTTAGATGGTCAAAGTTGGTGATCATCTTGATATTTCCACCACTTTTCCTTCTCCACAGTCGAAATTTTTGTTCACATAAGATCTCCATTGATTACAACAGCATTTGAGTTTTAGTACCGCCTTGTTGGGGATACGACTCATTATATCAAGAGTTTGATTTTTTTTCTTTTCTGGGCATCGGCCTTGCTTTTACCAGGCACACTGCTTTTTCATGCCCCATTTTTTTGCACTTTTTTTTTTTGGACAAAGTCTCCATTTTTGTCGGCATTCGAGTTCATGTCACTTGAATGTTTTTGTCTTGCCCCAGTATGGGGAATGATCACCAACTGGGTTTAATATTAAATGAATCCATAAGCTCAAGTGGGCTATGCAATGGATAAAAGTGTATAGGATAGAGAAACGACTACTCTTCATCATCCTAAGGCACTTCAATTATCGTACAAGTTATACTGTGAAAGAAATACCCGAAGATTGATGCAAGTGTGAGTAAGAAAATTCCTATCATTCATCTCAAATTTTGTCCCAATGTGGGATGATCCTTGACAGGGATAATTTAAAAAACTCTTTATGTGTGTGGGCTCAAAGGGCTAAACAATGGGTATACCTGTAGTGTTTGGGATAGATAAAGAACTGCCTCTCGTCACCTTGGTTAGTGTACCCTTTGCGAGATCACCCTTTTCCTTGTGGGCATGGAATTTCTCCACACAAATCATTGAGGATTAGTGTATGGGATAGTGTATGGAATAAGGCTTGCCTTTCATCATTCCAAGGTATCTCATTTGACACATTTAATTTATCTCACACAATTCATTAAGGAAGAAGAATGCAAGATTCATAACAAATTTGAATGATTCAACTCATTGAGGCATTTTATTAGTCACAAAAATACTTGCAATTCAAGACATGACATGGCAAATTTTATCATGGATAACATTTCTTGACAACATCAGCATTAACTGGAGTGGAAAACTCATGACCATCCATCTCTACTTGGATCAAGGCACCTCTAGGAAGTACCTTCTTCACCGCATATGGGCGGCTGCTGTTTGGAGCAAACTTGCCCCCAGAATCTGGAATTGGATTGGATCATCTTTATACCTTTGCATGCTATAAGACCGTCTCTGAAACATAATGTAGATGGATTAAAAAGACAAACGGGGTAAATCATATTTTTTGAAAGATTTTTTTGAAGAAATTTTTGAAATTTTTTTTTGAAGCATTTTGACACGAGAAAGCATGATGAAGCCCAGGCCTCAGAATTCTTCTTGGATTTTTCTTTTTGTTTATCGACTGGATATCATCACCGGGCTGGTTTGGTGTACCTCATCATGCTCTCAAAATAAAACTCATAATTTTATTGATATTCATCAATCAATTACATTTATTGAATGGAAATGCGATTTTCAAGCCCTAAAAAGAAAGCAAAAAAGAAGAAATCAAAAACAAGCCCTAGAAAGCGATAAAAATTCTCGCGCAGGGGAATGTGAGAAAGTAGCAAGTTACTCTTGTGGGCCAGAGCCCATCTCCTCCGAAGGTCCTTCGTCAATGGTTCCTATGAAGATGTCATCGAAGAGACCAGTGATTCCTTCCAATGCATCATCGGGGTTCTCTGTTTCCGGGGGCATCAGATCATCCATGCCACCCCATCCATCTGGGAGAATGGTGCGGGGATCAATGTAGAAACTAGGAGGAGCCGTATACTTCACCAGATAGTCGAATTTTCCGCTTGGCTGCCCCATGGTGTCTATTATTTCTACTTCATCCTGCATCATTATCAGGGGGCTAGGGAATGTCTCATGAATTCTCGGGGGTGATGGGTTTGAGTTGTTATAAGCTCCATAGAGGCGGCTAACTGTTGGAGTTGGCCTTCCATAGCGGAGATACGATCACGCATTTCGATTTGTTTGGCCATTCTTGCTCTTAATCGCGTGATAATGGGAGAGCGTGGAGGATCCGTTATCGCCTAATTTTAAGAAATGAACACAAATAAGTATCTCATATGAAAATATGCCGATCCATGGCAATACTCTAGAAATTTTATTCATCAATGGAGCTTTTGACAAGCCTATCAAAATAGAATTTCGAAATGTCCTAAACAAATGAACTAGGAAAGTAAATGACCACCGTCGCGACCAAATTTCTCGAGTGTGAACCACCTAAGGTTTGGCTAATGGATTGTTAAGCCTAGACTTAACTTGGGCTCTCCCAAGCCCATACCAATTCGCGACTTAGGTTTAAATTCTTAACATGCAAATAGATTTTATCTAGGAGTCGCCACTAATCTATTTTTTGATGGGTCGATTAGAAACCCAGGTAAAGTAATGGGAGATTTACTTTACTCCTACGAACCAGAGATTATGGGTATGGGGACTTGGTTACACTAGATTTCTCTAATGCCCTTTCGGTATCATTTCTTTTATTTTCAAAAATGTTTGTGCAGGCAGCTTGAATTGATTTTAAATCTACTTCCCTAACATGTGAAGCGATCATGCGGGTGCACAAACCACCAATTTAACACCCAAGTAAAGCAATAAATAAATTGCAGGACTTACCTTGTAGCAACGAAAGCATCTGCGTTGTTAGTTTAGAATTCACATCAGCAGTCCTAAATATGATTTCTAATTAACACACAATTTCTTTTTTTGTTTTCACTTAATTAATGAGAATCATGCTTTATGCAATGCACGCCACTAATTTAACATGAAATGATATGACATGGCAACATGACTTAGCTATATGACCTAAGCAATATGACATAACTAAGCATGTAGTCTATCCTAAGCATGAGATGGATTTATTCTAAATAATTTTTGTATTTTCTATGAGATTCGAAATTAAAGAAATGCAACATTTAAATATGCAATCTAAATTAATCTAATGACCGACAATTTCTAATTAAATGAACCTAACAAAAATCACTAAATGACGTGCATTGTATGAACCTAATTCTATATGACGTGCACATGGTTTTTATTCTAAATAAGCATGCAATTTATTCTAATATGCAATGACGTGTAAAGAATGCCTAATTCTAATTTTTTTCTTTTTTATTATGAAATTCGAAATTAAACTGCCAAATAATTAAACATGCAATTCAAATTAAAAAAAAAAACTAACATCCTAAATGAATGCATTTTTTTTGGATTTTCATTTTTCAAAAATTCGAAATATATAAATTTCTATTCTAAACATGCAGGATAACCTAAAATGATGAATATTCTAAAACAAACCTAATCTAACTCAGATTTTTTTCGGATTTTTCCTTTCTTTTACGGGAGATATCAAAATAAGACATCAAGAACAACACGACAACAAATCAGGCAAGATATCATCCATGTCCATTTTGGAAATAAATTGACAAATCATATCTCGTGCATGAGATCGGATTGGCCAATGTTCAAATAAAATCGCGGATTGTATCTCGAGCATGAGATCGGATTGGCGATTTTTCTGTGCGATTGCGAGTCGTATTTCGAGCATGAAATCGGACTGTCAATCATACGCACGTTGCGGAATTAGGAAAATTTCCTAATTCATAAGGGCACTTAAGATTACGGATATGATAGCATATCGGGAATTTCAATCATACGTATCGAAATTCCAAATAAGAAAACTAAATATTCAGAAATTAAATTGGATAAGATTTTTACCTAATCCAAAATATTAGCTTCCAAATAGGGCAAGTCGCGAACCACAATCCTTGGATGATGTCGTCGAAATTAGCAAAGCGTTCTCAATGAAAGAGTGGGTATCGAGAGAGAAAGTCTCCATTGACCTCAAAGAAATTGGCCTCCGAGAGGCAACAACAATGAGCTTGAGGAGACACTAGCAACAGGTCGTGAGCGAGATGGTCACGGTGGTGAGGAGCTGCGACAACCGCAAGAACATGCGAGACTTCCCCGATGGATTGAACTGGAGCGTTTGGAAAAACCTGCAAAAGAAATTCAGCAAGCACAGCAAGGCGATTGATATGGCTCGGGGTTGCCGTTATTGGCCAGCGTGGACAAAACGAATGATGGCAGAGCAATCGAGTCGGAATATCGATAGCGCTCGAGTGCAGGACACCCGAGCTTTGCTAGAAGTGACGTCGGACTTGCTAAAAGCCAGTCGCGGGAGCAGGAACGGTGGTGGTGTTCGGAGACTAGCTGAGGACTTTGCTGATTGTCTCGTGCTCGCTGGATTCGGATGAAGTTCAGTGGGAAATCTAGGTCCCGCTGAGCAGTGCTTGACCCTTGGAAATTGCTCACCGGCCTGGAATTGCTGGAGATTCTGATTTCGCTGCAGGGTGACAAACCAAGCCAAAATCACCGCTACGCCGTCTCTCGGGTATCGAGTTCTCTTGTATTGATCTTCCGTTGACCTATAAAGAGAAAAGAAGCAAGAAACTTTTCCTTCTTTACGTCTCCTCCCAATCATGGCTATCGTTTTCTATATCGGGGATTCACCAACATTAGAATATTTCAAGGAATGGCAACAGAATATATGGGAACCAAATTGACCAAAATTCTTAGCTAGCTCTTGATGTCACTCGGATGTGTTTCCAAATTTGGACTTGTCGGATGGCAGGAGTGGGGATGGTCACCGTGGCTTGCGAATCACACTCGGGATCATCGAGAGCGGAGTCAATTCATGTGCGGTGGAATCCTTTCTTCGGACGCGTGGATGTGTTATCTGCTTCTTTGATCAGCACACATCTTTATAAAATTTTTAATGTACCCACCGCCACATGTTGCTTGGATGAGCGTCAAGGTGGAGCAAATTGTAGGATTGAACTGCTTGGACTTGTGGCTTGCGGATGCTCCATCAGAGGGGATCACGACGCAGTTGAGGATGCTAGTGCAGCAGCTCGTCCCGGTGGTGGTCTCGCAATGTGAGGCAGTGTTACGAGCATGAGAGCGCAGCGATGTGGCGGGCGGGACTCACATGGCAAAGGGAATCTCGACCAAGCTTGATGGAGCACTCTATCTCTCTCTTATCTCACGTGTGTGTCTCTGTGTATTCAGAATTGCTCCCCCTCAATGTGGCCGTATGTATCAATATCCGTGGCCCTCTCAAAACCCGTATTAATCTATTTATAGGCCGCGAATTAGGGTTTTTAATTTTCCAAAACCATATCCACAAAAATTTCTTTTCCAAACGCAATATTTGCTTTCGAATTGAAATCTCACAAAGATAAATCTGTAAAATCTCCCCAAGGAACGGACTTGGACCAATTTGCTCTCTTCGTGGGCTTAGCCCGACTCATAAAATTTAAAGTTTCTAAAGCATCGATTTGAACCCATCCGTCACCGACCCAATGTAAATGCAAATTAAAAATAAATGCACCCAAAACTATATGTTATGCAATTAACTATTTTTTCAGGGATAAAATTAACCCCTAATTTTTTTAATGTAATAAATAAATGATCAGATCGCCAAAATTTAGGTGTCAACAACCCATATCTTTCTATGGTCGCCTGAATAGAAAATCACTTTCTAAGACCCGTACCTTTCTACGGTCGCTGAATGGGAAATTGCTTTTTCAAGACTTGTACCTTTCTACGAGTCGCCTATTAGAGCAATAAATATTGTCTAGGGCTCGTACCATTCTACGGTCGCCTAAATAGGAAATCACTTTCCAAGACCCGTACCTTTCTATGATCGCCTGAATAGGGAAATTTCTTTTCTAGGACTCGTACCTTTCAACAGTCGCCTATTAGAGCAATAAATATTGTCTAGGACTCGTACCATTCTACGGTCACTTAAACTAAGGTTTTGCTTGGCTAGGACCCGAACCTTTCTTCGGTCGCCTTAATCAAACTGAATCTTGAGAAAAATCTTTGGGGGATAGCTCAATCGAGTGTCGATGAAAAGGACTCTGGGCTACGAAAGCACACCACGTCGATAAAAGAAATTCGGGCTACGGAAGCACGCCGGTTTGATGAAAGGGACTCTAGGCTACGGAAGCATGCCAAGTCAATATAAATGGACATTGGACTATGAAAGCACGCTGGGTCGATAAATAGGGACTCTGGGCTACAAAAGCACGCTAGGTCAAGAACTCCGGGTTACGGAAGCACGCCGGGTCTATTAAAAGGGACATTAGGCTACAGAAGCACGCCGAGTCAATGAAAAGGGAT
The DNA here is from genome assembly GCF_016545825.1 of Eucalyptus grandis. Classification (NCBI taxonomy): domain Eukaryota; kingdom Viridiplantae; phylum Streptophyta; class Magnoliopsida; order Myrtales; family Myrtaceae; genus Eucalyptus; species Eucalyptus grandis. The sequence continues at coordinate 31,078,626 of NC_052622.1, read as the reverse complement.
ACTGGGCTACGGAAGCATGCCAGGTCAAGAAATCCGAGTTACGGAAGCACGCCGAGTCTATTAAAAGGGACATCGGGCTACGGAAGCACGCTGAGTCAATGAAAGGGACTCTGGGCTACAGAAGCACGCTGGGTCAATATAAAGAAACTCCAGGCTACGGAAGCACGCCGGGTCTACTAAAAGGGACTCTGGGCTACGAAAGCACGCCGGGTCAATATGAAAGATTCCGCGCTACAGAAGCACGCCGGGTCAGTGAAAAGGGCTTTGGGCTACGAAAGCATGCCGAATCTCAAGGCTTCAAAGAGCAACTTGAACGTCAAGTATTACTCGGTCTTCAAGGAAATATTACCTGTTAGACATGATTAGAGCAAAAACTGATATGCATTCATCAAAGAGGTAGACAATTTGAGCTACTCTAAAATGCACATTTCAAAGTTCAGTGGGTTTTCATCAATTCAATCAAGGTTTATGCATAATGACTTTACCATAGTTGCATCATCCAAATTTCCACATGAGAGAATTGTCGTTCAAGATAATGGCATGAATTTCTTACGAATATTGAATGAGAGACTTTCAATTAGAAATGACTTTCACTCACTCTCATTCAGAAGAATTATTTTAGAAGAATCACTCCATCTCACTTTCATACATACCAACAAGGGTCCGAATATTCTTGTAAGCGGTACGACCTTACCAATATGAGAGATTTTTAATAGGGACCGTAATGTGGGCTCGGTCAATGGCATAACAAAGGGACTCTTTGAGTCAAGGCTATTGAAAGAACAACTCCGCAATCATCTTCGGGTTTACAAGTCAAGAACCCTACAAAATGAGAAAGAAATAATCTTGCTCGCACTTCTTCGAGCAATCCTTAAAAACATATGAACTCCTACGTTAATTCAAGTGCCCTAATCATAAGAGACTTTGGAAGGGATGTAACGTAGGCTGGGTTCTTGGGTTGAGAAACGAAAGGGTCAGTAGGCTCAAAATATGTGTAAAGGGTGAGAGCTGATGATCATCTTGGCATTGCCACCAGTTTTCTTTTTCACCATCGGGGATTGTCTTCATGAAGTGCCCCATTGATTGTAAAAACTCAGCATTTTAGTTCTTTGAGTATTGCTCTATTGGGATTCAATTCTTACAATTGACAGTCACCTATCTTGACTCTCTTTTTCACCTATGGGCATTGGCATTACTTTTACCAAGCACACCGCTTTTCATGCCCTGTTCTTATTCATTTTCTTCACTTTTTTTTCATGGGCATTGGCCTTGCTTTTACCAGGCACACTGCTTTTTCATGCCCCATTTTGCACTTATTTTCTCTGGACAAAGTCTCTATTTTTGTCAGCATTCTAGTTCATGCCACTTGAATGTTTTTTGTCTTGCCCCAGTGTGGGAAATGATCACCAACTGGGTTTAATATGAAATGAATTTATAAGCTCAAGTGGGCTATGCAATGGATAAAAGTGTATAGGATAGAGAAATGACTGCTCTTCATCATCTTAAAGCACTTTAAATTATCGTAGAAGCTACGCTGTGAAAGCAATTCTCGAAGATTGATGTAAGTGTGAGTAAAAAAATTTCTACCATTCATTTCAAATTTGTCCCAATGTGGGATGATCCTTGATAGAAATAATTTAAAAACTCTTCAGGTGTGTGGGCTCAAAGGGCTACATGATGGGTATACCTGTAGTGTTTCGGGTAGAAGAAGAAACTGCCTCTCATCACTTCGGTTTACGTACCCTTTGCGAGATCACCTTCTTCCTTGCGGGCATGGAATTTTTCACACAACTCACTGGGGATTAATGTATGGAACAAGGCTTGCCCTTCATCATTCCAAGGTATCCCATTTGACACATTCAATTTATCTCACATAATTCATCAAGGAAAACATGCAGCAAATTTGAACAATTGAATTTGCAACTCATTGAGACAATTTATTTATCATAAAAATGCTTGCAGTTCAAAACATGACATAGCAAATTCTATCATGGGTAATACTTCTTGATAACATTTGAATTAACTGGAGTGGAAAACTCACGACCATCCATTTCTGCTAGGATCGAGGCACCTTCAGGAAGTACCTTCTTCACCGCATATGGGCCGCTGTAACTTGGAGCAACTTGCCCCTAGGATCTGGAATTTGATTGGACCATTTCCACACATTTGCATACTATATGACCGTTCCTAAAACAGAAAGTAGATGGATCAAAAAGACAAACATGGTAAATCATATTTTATTTTTTTTGAAAAAAAATTTTGAATTTTTAAAAGCATTTGGAAAAGCATTTTTTTGAAACATTTTGACACGAAGGCACGTGAAGCCCGGGCCTCAGAATTCTAACTTGTAATTTTATTGAAATTCATCAATCAATTACATTTATTGAATGGAAAATGCAACACTAAAAAAGAATAAACTGGAAACATTTCTGGAAAGCAATAAAAAAAAAATTCCCACCCAGGGAATGTGCAAAAGTAATAAATGAGTTACTCTTGTAGGCCTAGGCCCATTTCTTCTGGGGGTTCTTCGTCAATGGCTCCTATGAAGAGGTCATCGAACAAGCTTGTAACTCCTTCCAATGCATCACCAAGGTTCTCTGTCTTTGGGGGTGTCAAATCGTCCATACCACCCCATCCATGGGACTATGTCACGGGGTCAATGTAAAAG